>NW_027142987.1:0-99131 GCF_026170545.1 Melanerpes formicivorus | reverse complement strand
GCTGGGGCTGGAGCCAGGGCCTGGGGCTGGGGCTGGGGACAGGGCTGGGGCCAGGCTGGGTGTGGGGCTGGGCTGAGGGCAGGGCTGGGGCTGGGGGCTGGGACCAAGGCTTGGGCAGGGCTGGGGCTGGGGGCTGGAGCCAGGGCCTGGGGCTGGGGCTGGGGACAGGGCTGGGGCCAGGCTGGGTGTGGGGCTGGGCTGAGGGCAGGGCTGGGGCTGGGGTCTGGGATGGGGCAGGACTGGGACTGGGGCAGGGGCACGGGCTGAGGCTGGGGACAGGGCTAGGGCTGGAGCTAGGGCAGGGCTGGGGCCAGGCTTGGCCTGGGTTCGGCTCAGGGGTGGGGCTTGATCCAGGGCTGGGGCTGGGCTAGGGCAGGGCTGGGGATGGGCCTGGGGCTGGGGCTGTTTCCAGGGCTGTGGCTGGAGCTGGGCTGGGGCTGAGGGTGGGGCTGGGGGCTGGGCTGGGACTGGGCTGGTGCCGGGGCTGCGACTGGGTCTGGATCCAGGGCTGTGGCTGGGCTGGGGCTGGGTCGGGGCAGGTTTGGGCTGGGCTGGGGCAGGGCTGGGGCCGGGCTGGGGCTGGGGCTGGATTCGGTGCAGGGCTGGGGCTGGGGCAGGGCTGGGCTGGGGCCGGGGATGGGGCCGTGAGTGGGGCTTGGCTGGGGCTGGGGCAGGGCTGGGGTATGTCTGGGGCTGGGGCTGGGTCCAGGGTGGGGCTGGGGCTGGGGGCAGTGCTGGGGCTGGGCGGTGGCTGGGGCTGGGCTGGGGCTGGGCTGGGGCTGGGACTGGGTCCAGGGCAGGGTCTGGACTGGGGCTGGGGCTAGGCTGGGGCTGGGGCTGGGTCCAGGGTGGGGCTGAGGCTGGGCTGGGGGCAGGGCTGGGCTAGGGCAGGGCTGGGGCTGGGGTTGGGCTGGGGCAGGGCTGGGCCTGGGGCTGGGGCTGGGGCTGGGCTGTGGCTGGGCTGTGGCTGGGCTGGGGCTGGGTCCAGGGTGGGACTGAGGCTGGGCTGGGGGCAGGGCTGGGCTAGGGCTGGGGCTGGGTCAGGGCTGGGCTAGGGCAGGGCTGGGCTAGGGCTGGGCTGGGGCTGGGGATGGGTCCAGGGGTGGGGCTGGGGCTGGGTCCAGGGCTGTGACAGGGCTGTGGCTGGAGCTGGGGATGGGGCCAGGGGTGGGGCTGGGGCTGGGACCAGGACTGGGTCTGGGCTGGGGCTGGGGCTAGGCTGGGGCTGGGGCTGGGGCTGGGTCCAGGGTGGGGCTGAGGCTGGACTGGGGGCAGGGCTGGGCTAGGGCTGAGGCTGGGTCAGGGCTGGGCTAGGGCAGGGCTGGGGCTGGGGTTGGGCTGGGGCAGGGCTGGGCCTGGGGCTGGGGCTGGGCTGTGGCTGGGCTGGGGCTGGGCTGGGGCTGGGTCCAGGGCAGGGGCTGGGTCCAGGGCAGGGGCTGGGTTGGGGCTGGGGCTGGGCCGGGGCAGGGCTGGGGCTGGGGCAGGGCTGTGGCTGGGGATGAGGCTGTGGTGGGGCTGGGGCTGGGTCCAGGGCAGGGTCTGGGCTGGGGCTGGGGCTAGGCTGGGGCAGGGCTGGGGCAGGGCTGGGGCTGGGGCTGGGTCCAGGGTGGGGCTGGGGCTAGGCTGGGGCAGGGGCTGGGGCAGGGCTGGGGCTGGGGTGGGTCCAGGGTGGGGCTGGGGCTGGGCTGGGGGCCGGGCTGGGGCTGGGTGGTGGCTGGGGCTCGGGACAGGGCTGGGGTGAGGCTGGGTCTGGGGCTGGGCTGAGGGCAGGGCTGGGGCAGGGCTGGAGCCGGTGTGGGGCTGGTGCTGGGCTGAGGGCAGGGCTGGGGCAGGGCTGGGGATGGGGCTGGGCTGGGGCTGGGTCCAGGGCTGTGGCTGGGCTGTGGCTGGAGCTGGGCTGGGGCTGAGGGTGGGGCTGGGGCTGGGCTGTGGCTGGGCTGGGGACAGGGCTGGGGCCAGAGCTGGGGCAGGGCTGGGGGCGGGGCTGGGGCTGGGGCTGGGCGGTTGCTGGGGCTGGGCTGGGGCTGGGGCTGGGGCTGGGGCTGGGCTGGGGTTGGGCTGGGGCCGAGTCTGGGGCAGGGGCTGGGGCCGGGGTAGGGGCAGGGCTGGGGCAGGGCTGGAACTGGGGCTGGCCTGGGGGCAAGGTTGGGGCTGGGGCTGGGCTGGTGGAGAGGGTGGGGCTGGGGCTGGGGCTGCAGACAGGGCTGGGGCTAGGGCTGAGGTAGGGGTAGGGCTGGGGCTGGATTGGGCCTTGGGCTGGGGCTGGGTTGTCACAGGGCTGGGGCTGGGGCTGGAACCAAGGCTTGGGCAGGGCTGGGGCTGGGGCTGGAGCCAGGGCTGGGGCAGGAGCCAGGGCTGGGGCTGGGCTGGGGCTGGGCTGGGAGCAGGGGCCGGTGGCTGGGCTGTGTCTGCGGCTGGGGACAGGGCTGGGGCCAGGCTGGGTCTGGGGCTGGGCTGTGGCTGGGCTGGGGCTGGGGGCTGGGATGGGGCAGGACTGTGACTGGGGCAGGGGCGTGGGCTGAGGCTGGGGACAGGGCTAGGGCTGGAGCTAGGGCAGGGCTGGGGCCAGGCTGGGGCTGGGTTTGGCTCAGGGCTGGGGCTTGGTCCAGGGCTGGGGCTGGGCTGAGGGCACGGCTGGGCTAGGCCTGGGACTGGGGCAGGGCTAGGTTAGGGCTGGGCTGAGGCCGGGGCTGGGTCCGGGCCTGGGGCTGGGCTGAGGGCAGGGCTGGGCTAGGGCTGGGGCTGGGTCAGGGCTGGGCTAGGTCTGGGCTGGGGCTGGGGATGGGGCCAGGGGTGGGGCTGGGGCTGGGTCCAGGACTGGGCTGGGGCAGGGACTGGGGCAGGGCTTGGGCTGGGACTGGGGCTGGGGCTGGGATGGGGCAGGGCTGGGGCTGGGGCTGGGCTGGGGGAAAGGATGGGGCTGGGGCTGGTGCTTGGGCTGGGGCAGGGCTGGGGCTGGGCAGGGGATGAGGCTGGGGTGGGGCTGGGGCTGGGCTGGGGCCGAGGGCAGGGCTGGGGCTGGGGCTGGGGCAGGGTCCGGGGCTGGGCTGGGGCCGAGGGCGGGGATTGGACAGGGC
This sequence comes from Melanerpes formicivorus, assembly GCF_026170545.1. Taxonomy (NCBI): domain Eukaryota; kingdom Metazoa; phylum Chordata; class Aves; order Piciformes; family Picidae; genus Melanerpes; species Melanerpes formicivorus. Next base: position 96,054 of record NW_027142987.1, on the reverse strand, counting down.
TGGGGCTGGGGCTGGAACCAAGTCTTGGGCAGGGCTTGGGCTGGGGCTGGGGCTGGGCTAGGCTGGGGCTGGGCAGGGCTGGGGCTGGGCATGGACCGGGACTGGGCAGGGTTAGGTCCGGGGCTGGGGGCAGGGCTGGGGCTGGGTCCAGGGCTTGGGCAGGGCTGTGGCTGGGGCTGGGACTGGGCTGGGGCTAGGTCCAGGCCTGTGGCTGGGCTGTGGCTGGAGCTGGGCTGGTGCTGAGGGTGGGGCTGGAGCTGGGCTGGGGCTGGGCCCACGGCAGAGGCTGGGCTGGGGCATGGCTGGGGCAGGGCAGGGCAGGGTCTGTGGCTGGGCTGTGGCTTTAGCTGGGCTGGGGCCGGGGATGGGGCCGTGAGTGGGGCTTGGCTGGGGCCGGGTCTGGGTCTGCGGGTGGGGCTGGGGCTGGGGCGGGGACTGGGAGAGGGCTGGGGCTGGGGCTGGGTCCAGGGCTGGGGCTGGGCTATGGCTGGGGTTGGGCTGGGGCTGGGTCTGGAGCTGGGCTGGGGCTGAGGGTGGGGCTGGGGTTGGGCTCGGGCTTGGCTGGGGCCGGGGCTGCGACTGGGGCTGGGTCCAGGGCTGGGGCTGGGCTGTGGCTGGGCTGTGGCTGGGTCCAGGGTAAGGGCTGGGCTGGGGCTGGGGCTGGGCCGGGGCAGGGCTGGGGCAGGGGCTGGGCTGGGGCCGAGTGTGGGGCTGGGGCTGGGGCTGGGGCTGAGTGCAGGGCTGGGCTAGGGCTGGGGCAGGGCTGGGGCAGGGGTCGGGGCTGGGGGCAGGGCTGGGGCTAGAGCTGGGGCAGGGCTGGGGGCCGGGCTGGGGCTGCGTTCGGTGCAGAGCTGGGGCTGGGGCAGGGCGGGGGTGGGGCAGGGCTGGGCTAGGGCTGAACTGGGGCAGGGCTGGGGCTGGGGCTGGGGCTGGGCTGGGGGCAGGGATGGGGCTGGGTCTGGGTCTTGGGCTGGGGCAGGGCTGGACCTGGGCTGGGGATGAGGCTGGAGTGGGGCTGGCCCTGCCCCAGCCCTGCCCCCAGCCCCAGCCCCAGCCTAGCCCCAACCCCAGCCCAGACCCTGCCCTGGACCCAGCCCCAGCCCCACCACAGCCTCATCCCCAGCCCCAGCCCTGCCCCAGCCCCAGCCCTGCCCCGGCCCAGCCCCAGCCCCAGCCCAGCCCCTGCCCTGGACCCAGCCCCTGCCCAGGACCCAGCCCCAGCCCAGCCCCAGCCCAGCCACAGCCCAGCCCCAGCCCCAGGCCCAGCCCTGCCCCAGCCCAACCCCAGCCCCAGCCCTGCCCTAGCCCAGCCCTGCCCCCAGCCCAGCCTCAGCCCCACCCTGGACCCAGCCCCAGCCCCAGCCTAGCCCCAGCCCCAGTCCAGACCCTGCCCTGGACCCAGTCCCAGCCCCAACCCAGCCCCAGCCCAGCCCCAGCCACCACCCAGCCACAGCCCTGCCCCCAGCCCAGACACAGTCCTGGTCCCAGCCCCAGCCCCACCCCTGGCCCCATCCCCAGCCCCAGCCCAGCCCTAGCCCAGCCCTGACCCAGCCCCAGCCCTAGCCCAGCCCTGCCCTAAGCCCAGCCTCAGCCCCACCCTGGACCCAGCCCCAACCCCAGCCTAGCCCCAGCCCCAGTCCAGACCCTGCCCTGGACTTAGTCCCAACCCCAACCCAGCCCCAGCCACAGCCTAGCCACAGCCCTGGACCCAGCCCCAGGAGCCCCAGCCCCAGCCCTGCCCTAGCCCAGCCCCAGCCCTGGATCAAGCCCCACCCCTGCGCCAAACCCAGCCCCAGCCTGGGCCCAGCCCTGCCCTAGCTCCAGCCCTAGCCCTGTCCCCAGCCTCGGCCCGTGCCCCTGCCCCAGTCCCAGTCCTGCCCCATCCCAGACCCCAGACCCAGCCCTGCCCTCAGCCCAGCCCCAGCCCCAGGCCTGACCTCAGCCCTGCCCCAGCCCTGGCTCCTGCCCCAACCCTGGCTCCATCCCTAGCCCCAGCCCTGTCCGCAGCCCCAGCCCCCGCCCCACCCTCGCCACCAGCCCAGCCCCAGCCCAGCCAAAGCCCAGCCCCAGCCCCAGTTCCAGCCCTGCCCCAGCCCTGCCTTTGCCCTGGCTCCAGCCCCTGCCCCAGACTTGGCCCCAGCCCAGCCCCAGGCCTAGCCCTGCCCCAGTCCCTACCCCAGACCCAGCCACCGCCCCAGCCCTGTGTCAGCCCTACCCCAGCCCAGCCCCGGTCCCAGCCCAGCCCCAGCCCTGGACCCAGCCCCAGCCACACCCCCGCACCCATCCCTGGCCCCAGCCCCAGCCCCAGCCCCACCATCAGCCCCAGCCCAGCCCCTGACCCAACCTTGCCCCGGCCCAGCCCCAGTCCCAGTCCAGCCCCTGCCCTGGACCCAGCCCCAGTCCCAGCCCGGCCCCAGTCCTGCCCCAGCCCTGGCCCCAGCCCCACCTTAGACCCAGCCCCAGCCCAGCCCCAGCCACCCCCCAGCCCCAGCCCTGCCCCAGCCCAGCCCCACCCCCACCCTGGACCCAGCCCCAGCCCCAGCCCTGCACTGAATTCAGCCCCAGCCCGGTCCCAGCCCAGCCACAGCTCTGGCCCCAGCCCTTTCCCCAGCCCCGGCCTCTGCCCCAGCCCCAGTCCTAGCCCAGCCCTGCCCTCAGCCCCAGCCCCACCCCCAAGCCCCACCCTCGGCCCAGTCCAGCCCCTGGCCCAACCTTGCCTTGGCCCAGCCCCAGCCCCACCCTCAGCCCCAGCCCAGCTCCAGCCACTGCCCAGCCACAGCCCTGGACCCAGCCCCAGCCCAGCCCCATCCCCAGTCCAGCCCCAGTCCTGCCTTGGAACTGGGGCTGGGGTGGGGACAAGGTTGGGTCTGGGGCTGGGCTGGTGGCGAGGGTGGGGCTGGGGCTGGGGCTGGGGCAGGGCTGGGGCTAGGCTGGGGCCAGGCCTGGGGCTGGGCTGTGGCTGGGGCTGGGGAGAGGGCTGGGGCTAGGCTGGGACTGGGCCTGGGGCAGGGCGGTGGCTGGGGCTGGGCTGGGGCAGGGCTGGGGCTGGGGCTTGGCTGGGAGCAGAGATGGGGGTGGGGTTGGGCTGGGCTGGGGCTGGGGAGAGGGCTGGGGCTAGGCTGGGACTTGGCCTGGGGCAGGGCGGTGGCTGGGGCTGGGGCTGGGGCTGGGGCTGGGGATTGGGCTGGGGCAGGGCTGAGGCTAGGGCTGGGTCCAGCGTGGGGCTGGGGCTGGGCTGGGGGGCAGGGCTGGGGCTGGGACTGGGGCTGGGCTGAGGCTGGGACTGGGTCCAGGGCAGGGGCTGGACTGGGGCTGGGGCTGGGCTGGGGCTGGCTGGGGCAGGGCTGGGGCTGGGGCTGGGTCCAGGGCAGGGGCTGGACTGGGGCTGGGGCTGGGCTGGGGCTGGCTGGGTCAGGGCTGGGGCTGGGGCTGGGTCCAGGGTGGGGCTGGGGCTGGGTTTGTCTCAGGGGTGGGGCTTGGTCCAGGGCTGGGGCTGGGCTAGGGCAGGGCTGGGGCTGGGGCTCGCTGGGGCTGGGTCCAGGGCTGTGGCTAGGCTGCGGCTGGAGCTGGGCTGGGGCTGGGCTAGGGCTGGGCTGGGGCCGGGGCTGCGACTGGGGCTGGATCCAGGGCTGGAGGCAGGGCTGCGGCTGGGGCTGGGCTGGGGCAGGGCTGGGGCTGGGGCTGGGGCTGGAACCAAGTCTTGAGCAGGGCTGGGGCTGGGGCTGGGGCTGGGGCTGGGGCGGGGGCTAGGGCAGGGCTGGGGCTGGGCGTGGACCGTGACTGGGCAGGGGTAGGGCTGGGGCAGGGGCTGGGCTGGGGACGAGGGTGGGGCAGGGCTGGGGCTGGGCATGGACCGGGACTGGGCAGAGGTAGGGCTGGGGCAGGGGCTGCGGACAGGGCTGTGGCCGAGCTAGGGCTGGGCTGAGGGCAGGGCTGGGCTAGGAGTGGGGCTGGGGCAGGGCTGGGGCCGGCGCTGAGGCTGGGCTGGGGTCTGGGCTGAGCCTGGGACAGGGCTGGGCCCGAGGCTGCGGCAGGGCTGGGGTAGGGCTGGGGCTGGGGCTAGTCTGCGGCCGAGGCTGGGCAGGGCTGGGGTAGGGCTGGTACTGGGGCTGGGCTGCGGCCTGGGCTGGGGGAGGGCTGGGCCTGGGCTGGGACCAGGACTGGGCTGGGGCAGGGACTAGGGCAGGGCTGGGGCTGGGGCTGGGGCTGGGCCAGGGCTTGGGCTGGGCTGGGACCAGGGCTGGGCTGGGGTAGGGCTGGAACTGGGGCTGGGGTGGGGCCAAGGTTGGGACTGGGGCTGGGCTGGTGGCGAGGGTTGGGCTGGGGCTGGGGCTGGGGCTGCGGACAGGGCTGGGGCTAGGGCTGAGGTAGGGGTAGGGCTGGGGCTGGATTGGGGCCAGGGCTGGGGCAGGACTAGGCTTGAGGCTGGGCCTTGGGCTGGGGCGGGGGTTGGCGCAGGGCTGGGGCTGGGGCTGGGCTGTGGCTGTGGCTGGGCTGCGGCTGGGCTGGGGCTGGGGCTGGGCCGGGGCAGGGCTTGGGCAGGGGCTGGGATGGGGCCGAGGGTGGGGCTGGGGCTGGGGCTGGGGCTGAGGGCAGGGCTGGGCTAGGACTGGGGCTGGGTTCGGTGCAGCGCTGGGGCTGGGCGGGGTGGGGGCTGGGGCAGGGCTGGGCTTGGGCTGGACTGGGACAGGGGATGGGTCTGGGGGTGGGGCTGGGGCTGGGGCAGGGCTGGTCCTGGGCTGGGGTTGAGGCTGGGGTGGGGCTGGGGCTGGGTCCAGGGCTGGGGCTGGGCTGGGTATGGGACTGGGGCAGGGCTAGAGTTAGGCTGGGGGCAAGGATGGGGTTTGGGCTGGGGCTGGGCCACAGCTTGGGCTGGGCTGGGACCGGGGCTGGGCTGGGGTAGGGCTGGCACAGGGCTAGGCCTGGGGCTGGGCTGGGGCTGAGTCTGGGGCCGGGGCTGGGGCAGGGCTGGGGCAGGGCTGGGACAGGGCTTGAACTGGGGCTGGTCTGGGGCCAAGGTTGGGGCTGGGGCTGGGCTGGTGGCGAGGGCGAGGCTGTGGCTGGGGCTGAGGTAGGGGTAGGGCTGGGGCTGGAGTGGGGCCAGGGCTGGGGCAGGACTAGGCTTGAGGTTGGGCCTTAGGCTAGGGCTGGGCTGGCGCAGGGCTGGGGCTGGGGCTGGAACCAAGGCTTGGGCAGGGCTGGGGCTGGGGCTTTAGCCAGGGCTGGGGCAGGAGCCAGGGCTGGGGCAGGGCTGAGGTCAGGCCTGGGGCTGCGGCTGGGGCAGGGCTGGGGCTAGGCTGGGGCTGGGCCTGGGGCTGGGCTGTGGCTGGGGCTCGGGACAGGGCTGGGGCTGGGCTGGGGCTGGGCTGGGGCAGGGCTGGGCTGGGGTCTGGGATGGGCCAGGGCTGGGACTGGGGCAGGGGCACGGGCCGAGGCTGGGGACAGGGCTAGGGCTGGAGCTAGGGCAGGGCTGGGCCCATGCTGGGGCTGGGTTTCGCTCAGGGGTGGGGCTTGGTCCAGGGCTGAGGCTGGGCTGGGGCTGGGGCTGGGCTGTGGCTGGGCTGTGGCTGGAGCTGGGCTGGGGCTGGGCTAGGGCTGGGCTGGGGCCGGGGCTGCGACTGGGTCTGGATCCAGGGCTGGGGCTGGGCTGCGGCTGGGGCTGGGCTGGGGCAGGGCTGGGCTGGGGCTGGGCTGGGGCTGGGGCTGGGTCGGGGGCTGGGGGCAGGGCTGGGGCTGGGCGTGGACCGTGACTGGGCAGGGGTAGGGCTGGGGCAGGGGCTGGGCTGGGAACGAGGGTGGTGCTGGGGCTGGGGCTGGGGCTGCGGACAGGGCTGTGGCCGAGCTAGGGCTGGGCTGAGCGCAGGGCTGGGCTAGGAGTGGGGCTGGGGCAGGGCTGGGGCCGGGGCTGGGCTGGGCTGGGGTCTGGGCTGGGCCTGGGACAGGGCTGGGCCCGAGGCTGCGGCAGGGCTGGGGTAGGGCTGGGGCTGGGGCTGGTCTGCGTCCGAGGCTGGGCAGGGCTGGGGTAGGGCTGGGGCTGGGGCTGGGCTGGGACCAGGACTGGGCTGGGGCAGGGACTAGGGCAGGGCTGGGGGCAAGGATGGGGCTGGGGCTGGGGCTGGGGCTGGGCCAGGGCTTGGGCTGGGCTGGGACCGGGGCTGGGCTGGGGTAGGGCTGGAACTGGGGCTGGGGTGGGGCCAAGGTTGGGACTGGGGCTGGGCTGGTGGCAAGGGTGGGGCTGGGGCTGGGGCTGGGGCTGCGGACAGGGCTGGGGCTAGGGCTGAGGTAGGGGTAGGGCTGGGGCTGGATTGGGGCCAGGGCTGGGGCAGGACTAGGCTTGAGGCTGGGCCTTGGGCTGGGGCTGGGTTCGGTGCAGGGCTGGGGCTCGGGCAGGGCTGGGCTGGGGCCGGGGATGGGGCCGTGAGTGGGGCTTGGCTGGGGCTGGGGCTGGGGCTGGGGCTGGGCCAGGGCTTGGGCTGGGCTGGGACCGGGGCTAGGCTGGGGTAGGGCTGGCACAGGGCTGGGGCTGTGGCTGGGTCTGGGGCAGGGACTGGGGCAGGACTAGGCCTGGGGCTGGGCTGGGGCCGAGTCTGGGGCTGGGGCAGGGGCAGGGCTGGGGCAGGGCTGGAACTGGGCCTGGGCTGGGGGCAAGGTTGGGGCTGGGGCTGGGCTGGTGGCGAGGGTGGGGCTGGGGCTGGGGCTGGGGCTGCGGACAGGGCTGGGGCTAGGGCTGAGGTAGGGGTAGGGCTGGGGCTGGATTGGGGCCAGGGCTGGGGCAGGACTAGGCTTGAGGTTGGGCCTTGGGCTGGGGCTGGGGCTGGGGCCGTGAGTGGGGCTTGGCAGGGGCTGGGGCTGGGGCTGGGGCTGGGCCGGGGCAGGGCTGGGCCTGGGCTGGGGATGAGGCTGGGGTGGGGCTGGGGCTCAGTCCAGGGTGGGGCTGGGGCTGGGCTGGGGGCAGGGCTGGGGCTGGGCTGGGGCTGGGGCTGGGGACAGGGCTGGGGCCAGGCTGGGTCTGGGGCTGGGCTGAGGGCAGGGCTGGGGCTGGGGTCTGGGATGGGGCTGGGGCCGAGGGCTGGGCTTGGGCAGGGCTGGGGCTGGAACCAAGCCTTGGGCAGGGCTGCGGCTGGGGCTGGGGCTGGGCTGGGGCTGGGGCCGAGGGCTGGGCTTGGGCAGGGCTGGGGCTGGGGCTGGAACCAAGCCTTGGCAAGGGCTGCGGCTGGGGCTGGGGCTGGGCTGGGGCTGGGGCCGAGGGCTGGGCTTGGGCAGGGCTGGGGCTGGGGCTGGAACCAAGCCTTGGCCAGGGCTGCGGCTGGGGCTGGGGCTGGGGCTGGGGCTGGGCTGGGGCCGAGGGCGGGGCTGGGGCAGGGGTGGGGCTGGGGCTGGAACCAAGTCTTGGGCAGGGCTGGGGCTGGGCAGGGCTGGGACTGGGCATGGACCGGGACTGGGCAGGGGTAGGGCTGGGGAGGGGCTGGGCTGGGGACGAGGGTGGGGCAGGGCTGGGGCTGGGCATGGACCGGGACTGGGCAGGGGTAGGGCTGGGGCAGGGGCTGTGCTGGGGACGAGGGTGGGGCAGGGCTGGGGCTGGGCATGGACCGGGACTGGGCAGGGGTAGGGCTGGGGCAGGGGCTGGGCTGGGGACGAGAGTTGGGCAGGGCTGGGGCTGGGCATGGACCGGGACTGGGCAGGGGTACGGCCGGGGCTGGGGGCTGGGCCGGGGCTGGGGTTGGGCTGGGGCTGGGGCTGGGTCCAGGGCTGGGGCTGGGGCTGCTCTGTGGCTGTGGCTGGGGCTGGGGCTGGACTGGGGCCGAGGGTGGGGCTGGGGCTGGGGCTGGGGCTGAGGGCAGGGCTGGGCTAGGACTGGGGCTGGGGCAGGGGCCGGGGCTGGGGACAGGGCTGGGGCCAGAGCTGGGGCAGGGCTGAGGCTGGGCTGGGGCTGGGTTCGGTGCAGCGCTGGGGCTGGGCAGGGCGGGGGCTGGGGCTGGGGCAGGGCTGGGCTATGGCTGGGCTGGGACCGGGGATGGGTCTGGGGGTGGGGCTGGGGCTGGGGCAGGGCTGGTCCTGGGCTGGGGATGAGGCTGGGGTGGGGCTGGGGCTGGGTCCAGGGCTGGGGCGGGGCTGGGGCTGGGACTGAGGCAGGGCTAGAGTTAGGCTGGGGGCAAGGATGGGGTTTGGGCTGGGGCTGGGCCACAGCTTGGGCTGGGCTGGGACCGGGGCTGGGCTGAGGTAGGGCTGGCACAGGGCTAGGCCTGGGGCTGGGCTGGGGCCGAGTCTGGGGCCGGGGCTGGGGCCGGGCCAGGGGCAGGGCTGGGGCAGGGCTTGATCTGGAGCTGGGCTGGGGCCAAGATTGGGGCTGGGGCTGGGCTGGTGGCGAGGGTGGGGCTGGGGCTGGGGCTGGGGCTGAGGTAGGGGTAGGGCTGGGGCTGGAGTGGGGCCAGGGCTGGGGCAGGACTAGGCTTGAGGCTGGGCCTTGGGCTGGGGCTGGGTTGGCGCAGGGCTGGGGCTGGGGCAGGAACCAAGGCTTGGGCAGGGCTGGGGCTGGCGCTGGAGCCAGGGTTGGGGCAGGAGCCAGGGCTAGAGCAGGGCTGAGGTCAGGCCTGGGGCTGCGGCTGGGGCAGGGCTGGGGCTAGGCTGGGGCTGGGCCTGGGGCCAGGCTGGGTCTGGGGCTGGGCTGAGGGCAGGGCTGGGGTTGGGGTCTGGGATGGGGCAGGACTGCGACTGGGGCAGGGGCACGGGCCGAGGCTGGGGACAGGGCTAGGGCTGGAGGTAGGGCAGGGCTGGGTCTGGGGCTGGGCTGTGGCCGAGGCTGGGCAGGGCTGGGGTAGGGCTGGGGCTGGGGCTGGGCTGGGGCTTGGGCTGGGGCTGGGCTGGGCCTGGGCTGTGACCAGGACTGGGCTGGGGCAGGGACTAGGGCAGGGCTGGGGCTGGGGCAGGGGCTGGGGCCGGGCTAGGGCTGGGGTGGGGGCAAGGATGGGGCTGGGGCTGGGGCTCGGGCTGGGGCTGGGCCAGGGCTTGGGCTGGGCTGGGACCGGGGCTAGGCTGGGGTAGGGCTGGCACAGGGCTGGGGCTGTGGCTGGGTCTGGGGCAGGGACTGGGGCAGGACTAGGCCTGGGGCTGGGGCTGGGCCGAGTCTGGGGCTGGGGCAGGGGCAGGGCTGGGGCAGGGCTGGAACTGGGCCTGGGCTGGGGGCAAGGTTGGGGCTGGGGCTGGGTTGGTGGCGAGGGTGGGGCTGGGGCTGGGGCTGGGGCTGCGGACAGGGCTGGGGCTAGGGCTGAGTTAGGGGTAGGGCTGGGGCTGGATTGGGGCCAGGGCTGGGGCAGGACTAGGCTTGAGGCTGGGCCTTGGGCTGGGGCTGGGGCTGGGGCCGTGAGTGGGGCTTGGCAGGGGCTGGGGCTGGGGCTGGGGCTGGGCCAGGGCAGGGCTGGGCCTGGGCTGGGGATGAGGCTGTGGTGGGGCTGGGGCTGGGTCCAGGGCAGGGGCTGGGCTGGGGCTGGGGCTAGGCTGCGGCAGGGCTGGGGCAGGGCTGGGGCTGGGCTGGGGCTGGGGCTGGGGACAGGGCTGGGGCCAGGCTGGGTCTGGGGCTGGGCTGAGGGCAGGGCTGGGGCTGGGGTCTGGGATGGGGCAGGACTGCGACTGGGGCAGGGGCACAGGCCGAGGCTGGGGACAGGGCTAGAGCTGGAGGTAGGGCAGGGCTGGGTCTGGGGCTGGGCTGGGGCTGGGTCCAGGGCTGTGCTTGGGCTGTGGCTGGAGCTGGGCTGGGGCTGAGGGTGGGGCTGGGGCTGAGCTAGGGCTGGGCTGGGGCCGGGGCTGCGACAGGGGCTGGATCCAGGGCTGGGGCTGGGCTGTGGCTGGGGTTGGGCTGGGGCTGGGGCTGGGGCTGGGGCTGGGCTGGGGCTGGGCCGGGGCAAGGCTGGGCTGGGGTAGGGCTGGGGTGGGGCCGGGGATGGGGCCGTGAGTGGGGCTTGGCTGGGGCTGGGGCTGGGGCTGGGGCTGGGGCTGGGGCTGGTCCAGGGCAGGGCTGGGCCTGGGCTGGGGATGAGGCTGGGGTGGGGTGGGGGCTGGGTCCAGGGCAGGGGCTTGGCTGGGGCTGGGGCTAGGCTGGGGCAGGGCTGGGGCAAGGCTGGGGCTGGGGCTGGGTCCAGGGTGGGGCTGGGGCTGGGATGGGGGCAGGGCTGGAGCTGGGCGATAGCTGGGGCAGGGCTGGGGCTGGGCTGGGGCTGGGACAGGGTCCAGGGCAGGGTCTGGACTGGGGCTGGGGCTAGGCTGGGGCAGGGCTGGGGCTGGGCTGGGGCTGGGGCTGGGTCCAGGGTGGGGCTGGACTGGGGCTGGGGCTAGGCTGGGGCAGGGCTGGGGCTGGGCTGGGGGCAAGTTTGGGGCTGGGGCTGGGCTGGTGGCGAGGGTGGGCCTGGGGCTGGGGCTGCGGACAGGGCTGGGGCTAGGGCTGAGGTTGGGGTAGGGCTAGGGCTGGGGTGGGGGCAAGGATGGGGCTGGGGCTGGGGCTGGGGCAGGGACTGGGGCAGGGCTAGGCCTGGGGCTGGGCTGGGGCCGAGTCTGGGGCCGGGGCAGGGGCAGGGCTGGGGCAGGGCTGGAACTGGGCCTGGGCTGGGGCTGGGGGCTGGGTCCGGGGATGGGGCAGGGCTGGGGATAGGAATGGGGCTGGGGCAGGACTGGTGCAGGGCTGGTGGCAGGGCTGGGGCAGGGCTGGAGCTGGACTGGGACGTGGCCGGGTCTGGAGGCAGGGATTAGCTGGGGCTGGGATTGGGCTGGTGGCAGGGCTGGGGCTGGGTTGGGGCTGGGGGCAGTGCTGGGGCATGGCTGCGTCCTGGACCAGGTCTGGGGGCAGGGCTGAGCTGGGACTGGGGCTGGGGCGGGGACTGGGGCAGGGCTAGGCCTGGGGCTGGGCTGGGGCCAAGTCTGGGGCAGGGGCTGGGGCCGGGGCAGGGGCAGGGCTGGGGCAAGGCTGGAACTGGGGCTGGGCTGGGGCCAAGGTTGGGGCTGGGGCTGGGCTGGTGGCGAGGGTGGGGCTGGGGCTGGGCTAGGGCTGGGCTGGGGCCGGGGCTGCGACTGGGGCTGGATCCAGGGCTGGGGCTGGGCTGTGGCTGGGGCTGGGCTGGGGCAGGGCTGGGGCTGGGGCTGGGGCTGGGGCTGGGCTGGGGCTGGGCCGGGGCAGGGCTGGGGCTGGGGCAGGGCTGGGCTGGGCTGGGGCCGGGGATGGGGCCATGAGTGGGGCTTGGCTGGGGCTGGGGCTGGGGCTGGGGCTGGGGCTTGGCCGGGGCAGGGCTGGGCTGGGGCAGGGCTGGGGCCGGGCTGGGGCTGGGTTCGGTGCAGGGCTGGGGCTGGGGCAGGGCGGAGGCTGGGGCAGGGCTGGGCTGGGGCCGGGGATGGGGCCGGGGGTGGGGCTGGAGCTGGTGCTGGGGCGGGGACTGGGAGAGGGCTGTGGCTGGGGCTGGGTCGGGGCAGGGCTGGGCTACGGCTGGGTTGGGACCGGGGATGTGTCTGGCAGTGGGGGTGGGGCTGGGGCTGGGGCAGGGCTGGGGCTGGGGCTGGGCTGGGGCAGGGCTGGGGTAAGGCTGGGGCTGGGGCTGGGTCCAGGGTTGGGCTGGGGCTGGGCTGGGGGCAGGGCTGGGGCTGGGCGGTGGCTGGGGCTGGGCTGGGGCTGGGTTGGGGCTGGGACTGGGTCCAGGGCAGGGTCTGGACTGGGGTTGGGGCTAGGCTGGGGCTGGGGCTGGGTCCAGGGTGGGGCTGAGGCTGGGCTTAGGGCAGGGCTGGGCTAGGGCTGGGCTGGGGCTGGGGCTGGGTCCAGGGCTGGGGCTGGGCTGGGGCTGGGCTGGGAGCAGGACTGGGCTGGGGCTGGGCTGGGTCAGTGCTGGGGCTGGGCTGTGGCTGGGCTGGGAGCAGGACTGGGCTGGGGCAGGGACTGGGGCAGGGCTTGGGCTGGGGCTGGGGCTGGGATGGGGCAGGGCTGGGGCTGGGGCTGGGCTGCGGGCAGGGATGGGGATGGGGCTAGGGATGGGGATGGGGCTGGGGCTGGGGCTTGGGCTGGGGCAGGGCTGGGGCTGGACAGGGGATGAGGCTGGGGTGGGGCTGGGGCTGGGTCCAGGGCAGGGCTAGGGCTGCGGCTGGGGCTGGGACTGGGCCAAGGGCGGGGCTGGGGCTGGGGATGAGGCTGGGGTAGGCCTGGGTCTGGGGCTGGGTCCAGGGTGGGGCTGGGGCTGGTCTGGGGGCAGGGCTGGGGCTGGGCGGTGTCTGGGGCTGGGCTGGGGCTGGGCTGGGGCTGGGCTGGGGCTGGTGGTGAGGATGGGGCTGGGGCTGGGCTGCGGACAGGGCTGGGGCTAGGAATGAGGTAGGGGTAGGGCTGGGGCTGGATTGGGGCCAGGGCTGGGGCAGGACTAGACTTGAGGCTGGGCCTTGGGCTGGGGCTGGGTTGGCGCAGGGCTGGGGCTGGAACCAAGGCATGGGCAGGGCTGGGGCTGGGGCTGGAACCAAGGCTTGGGCAGGGCTGGGGCTGGGGCTGGAGCCAGGGCCTGGGGCTGGGGCTGGGGACAGGGCTGGGGCCAGGCTGGGTGTGGGGCTGGGCTGAGGGCAGGGCTGGGGCTGGGGGCTGGGACCAAGGCTTGGGCAGGGCTGGGGCTGGGGCTGGAGCCAGGGCCTGGGGCTGGGGCTGGGGACAGGGCTGGGGCCAGGCTGGGTGTGGGGCTGGGCTGAGGGCAGGGCTGGGGCTGGGGTCTGGGATGGGGCAGGACTGGGACTGGGGCAGGGGCACGGGCTGAGGCTGGGGACAGGGCTAGGGCTGGAGCTAGGGCAGGGCTGGGGCCAGGCTTGGCCTGGGTTCGGCTCAGGGGTGGGGCTTGATCCAGGGCTGGGGCTGGGCTAGGGCAGGGCTGGGGATGGGCCTGGGGCTGGGGCTGTTTCCAGGGCTGTGGCTGGAGCTGGGCTGGGGCTGAGGGTGGGGCTGGGGCTGGGCTGGGACTGGGCTGGTGCCGGGGCTGCGACTGGGTCTGGATCCAGGGCTGTGGCTGGGCTGGGGCTGGGTCGGGGCAGGTTTGGGCTGGGCTGGGGCAGGGCTGGGGCCGGGCTGGGGCTGGGGCTGGATTCGGTGCAGGGCTGGGGCTGGGGCAGGGCTGGGCTGGGGCCGGGGATGGGGCCGTGAGTGGGGCTTGGCTGGGGCTGGGGCAGGGCTGGGGTATGTCTGGGGCTGGGGCTGGGTCCAGGGTGGGGCTGGGGCTGGGGGCAGTGCTGGGGCTGGGCGGTGGCTGGGGCTGGGCTGGGGCTGGGCTGGGGCTGGGACTGGGTCCAGGGCAGGGTCTGGACTGGGGCTGGGGCTAGGCTGGGGCTGGGGCTGGGTCCAGGGTGGGGCTGAGGCTGGGCTGGGGGCAGGGCTGGGCTAGGGCAGGGCTGGGGCTGGGGTTGGGCTGGGGCAGGGCTGGGCCTGGGGCTGGGGCTGGGGCTGGGCTGTGGCTGGGCTGTGGCTGGGCTGGGGCTGGGTCCAGGGTGGGACTGAGGCTGGGCTGGGGGCAGGGCTGGGCTAGGGCTGGGGCTGGGTCAGGGCTGGGCTAGGGCAGGGCTGGGCTAGGGCTGGGCTGGGGCTGGGGATGGGTCCAGGGGTGGGGCTGGGGCTGGGTCCAGGGCTGTGACAGGGCTGTGGCTGGAGCTGGGGATGGGGCCAGGGGTGGGGCTGGGGCTGGGACCAGGACTGGGTCTGGGCTGGGGCTGGGGCTAGGCTGGGGCTGGGGCTGGGGCTGGGTCCAGGGTGGGGCTGAGGCTGGACTGGGGGCAGGGCTGGGCTAGGGCTGAGGCTGGGTCAGGGCTGGGCTAGGGCAGGGCTGGGGCTGGGGTTGGGCTGGGGCAGGGCTGGGCCTGGGGCTGGGGCTGGGCTGTGGCTGGGCTGGGGCTGGGCTGGGGCTGGGTCCAGGGCAGGGGCTGGGTCCAGGGCAGGGGCTGGGTTGGGGCTGGGGCTGGGCCGGGGCAGGGCTGGGGCTGGGGCAGGGCTGTGGCTGGGGATGAGGCTGTGGTGGGGCTGGGGCTGGGTCCAGGGCAGGGTCTGGGCTGGGGCTGGGGCTAGGCTGGGGCAGGGCTGGGGCAGGGCTGGGGCTGGGGCTGGGTCCAGGGTGGGGCTGGGGCTAGGCTGGGGCAGGGCTGGGGCAGGGCTGGGGCTGGGGTGGGTCCAGGGTGGGGCTGGGGCTGGGCTGGGGGCCGGGCTGGGGCTGGGTGGTGGCTGGGGCTCGGGACAGGGCTGGGGTGAGGCTGGGTCTGGGGCTGGGCTGAGGGCAGGGCTGGGGCAGGGCTGGAGCCGGTGTGGGGCTGGTGCTGGGCTGAGGGCAGGGCTGGGGCAGGGCTGGGGATGGGGCTGGGCTGGGGCTGGGTCCAGGGCTGTGGCTGGGCTGTGGCTGGAGCTGGGCTGGGGCTGAGGGTGGGGCTGGGGCTGGGCTGTGGCTGGGCTGGGGACAGGGCTGGGGCCAGAGCTGGGGCAGGGCTGGGGGCGGGGCTGGGGCTGGGGCTGGGCGGTTGCTGGGGCTGGGCTGGGGCTGGGGCTGGGGCTGGGGCTGGGCTGGGGTTGGGCTGGGGCCGAGTCTGGGGCAGGGGCTGGGGCCGGGGTAGGGGCAGGGCTGGGGCAGGGCTGGAACTGGGGCTGGCCTGGGGGCAAGGTTGGGGCTGGGGCTGGGCTGGTGGAGAGGGTGGGGCTGGGGCTGGGGCTGCAGACAGGGCTGGGGCTAGGGCTGAGGTAGGGGTAGGGCTGGGGCTGGATTGGGCCTTGGGCTGGGGCTGGGTTGTCACAGGGCTGGGGCTGGGGCTGGAACCAAGGCTTGGGCAGGGCTGGGGCTGGGGCTGGAGCCAGGGCTGGGGCAGGAGCCAGGGCTGGGGCTGGGCTGGGGCTGGGCTGGGAGCAGGGCCGGTGGCTGGGCTGTGTCTGCGGCTGGGGACAGGGCTGGGGCCAGGCTGGGTCTGGGGCTGGGCTGTGGCTGGGCTGGGGCTGGGGGCTGGGATGGGGCAGGACTGTGACTGGGGCAGGGGCGTGGGCTGAGGCTGGGGACAGGGCTAGGGCTGGAGCTAGGGCAGGGCTGGGGCCAGGCTGGGGCTGGGTTTGGCTCAGGGCTGGGGCTTGGTCCAGGGCTGGGGCTGGGCTGAGGGCACGGCTGGGCTAGGCCTGGGACTGGGGCAGGGCTAGGTTAGGGCTGGGCTGAGGCCGGGGCTGGGTCCGGGCCTGGGGCTGGGCTGAGGGCAGGGCTGGGCTAGGGCTGGGGCTGGGTCAGGGCTGGGCTAGGTCTGGGCTGGGGCTGGGGATGGGGCCAGGGGTGGGGCTGGGGCTGGGTCCAGGGCTGGGCTGGGGCAGGGACTGGGGCAGGGCTTGGGCTGGGACTGGGGCTGGGGCTGGGATGGGGCAGGGCTGGGGCTGGGGCTGGGCTGGGGGAAAGGATGGGGCTGGGGCTGGTGCTTGGGCTGGGGCAGGGCTGGGGCTGGGCAGGGGATGAGGCTGGGGTGGGGCTGGGGCTGGGCTGGGGCCGAGGGCAGGGCTGGGGCTGGGGCTGGGGCAGGGTCCGGGGCTGGGCTGGGGCCGAGGGCGGGGATTGGACAGGGCTGGGGCTGGGGCTGGAACCAAGTCTTGGGCAGGGCTTGGGCTGGGGCTGGGGCTGGGCTAGGCTGGGGCTGGGCAGGGCTGGGGCTGGGCATGGACCGGGACTGGGCAGGGTTAGGTCCGGGGCTGGGGGCAGGGCTGGGGCTGGGTCCAGGGCTTGGGCAGGGCTGTGGCTGGGGCTGGGACTGGGCTGGGGCTAGGTCCAGGCCTGTGGCTGGGCTGTGGCTGGAGCTGGGCTGGTGCTGAGGGTGGGGCTGGAGCTGGGCTGGGGCTGGGCCCACGGCAGAGGCTGGGCTGGGGCATGGCTGGGGCAGGGCAGGGCAGGGTCTGTGGCTGGGCTGTGGCTTTAGCTGGGCTGGGGCCGGGGATGGGGCCGTGAGTGGGGCTTGGCTGGGGCCGGGTCTGGGTCTGCGGGTGGGGCTGGGGCTGGGGCGGGGACTGGGAGAGGGCTGGGGCTGGGGCTGGGTCCAGGGCTGGGGCTGGGCTATGGCTGGGGTTGGGCTGGGGCTGGGTCTGGAGCTGGGCTGGGGCTGAGGGTGGGGCTGGGGTTGGGCTCGGGCTTGGCTGGGGCCGGGGCTGCGACTGGGGCTGGGTCCAGGGCTGGGGCTGGGCTGTGGCTGGGCTGTGGCTGGGTCCAGGGTAAGGGCTGGGCTGGGGCTGGGGCTGGGCCGGGGCAGGGCTGGGGCAGGGGCTGGGCTGGGGCCGAGTGTGGGGCTGGGGCTGGGGCTGGGGCTGAGTGCAGGGCTGGGCTAGGGCTGGGGCAGGGCTGGGGCAGGGGTCGGGGCTGGGGGCAGGGCTGGGGCTAGAGCTGGGGCAGGGCTGGGGCCGGGCTGGGGCTGCGTTCGGTGCAGAGCTGGGGCTGGGGCAGGGCGGGGGTGGGGCAGGGCTGGGCTAGGGCTGAACTGGGGCAGGGCTGGGGCTGGGGCTGGGGCTGGGCTGGGGGCAGGGATGGGGCTGGGTCTGGGTCTTGGGCTGGGGCAGGGCTGGACCTGGGCTGGGGATGAGGCTGGAGTGGGGCTGGCCCTGCCCCAGCCCTGCCCCCAGCCCAGCCCCAGCCTAGCCCCAACCCCAGCCCAGACCCTGCCCTGGACCCAGCCCCAGCCCCACCACAGCCTCATCCCCAGCCCCAGCCCTGCCCCAGCCCCAGCCCTGCCCCGGCCCAGCCCCAGCCCCAGCCCAGCCCCTGCCCTGGACCCAGCCCCTGCCCAGGACCCAGCCCCAGCCCAGCCCCAGCCCAGCCACAGCCCAGCCCCAGCCCCAGGCCCAGCCCTGCCCCAGCCCAACCCCAGCCCCAGCCCTGCCCTAGCCCAGCCCTGCCCCCAGCCCAGCCTCAGCCCCACCCTGGACCCAGCCCCAGCCCCAGCCTAGCCCCAGCCCCAGTCCAGACCCTGCCCTGGACCCAGTCCCAGCCCCAACCCAGCCCCAGCCCAGCCCCAGCCACCACCCAGCCACAGCCCTGCCCCCAGCCCAGACACAGTCCTGGTCCCAGCCCCAGCCCCACCCCTGGCCCCATCCCCAGCCCCAGCCCAGCCCTAGCCCAGCCCTGACCCAGCCCCAGCCCTAGCCCAGCCCTGCCCTAAGCCCAGCCTCAGCCCCACCCTGGACCCAGCCCCAACCCCAGCCTAGCCCCAGCCCCAGTCCAGACCCTGCCCTGGACTTAGTCCCAACCCCAACCCAGCCCCAGCCACAGCCTAGCCACAGCCCTGGACCCAGCCCCAGGAGCCCCAGCCCCAGCCCTGCCCTAGCCCAGCCCCAGCCCTGGATCAAGCCCCACCCCTGCGCCAAACCCAGCCCCAGCCTGGGCCCAGCCCTGCCCTAGCTCCAGCCCTAGCCCTGTCCCCAGCCTCGGCCCGTGCCCCTGCCCCAGTCCCAGTCCTGCCCCATCCCAGACCCCAGACCCAGCCCTGCCCTCAGCCCAGCCCCAGCCCCAGGCCTGACCTCAGCCCTGCCCCAGCCCTGGCTCCTGCCCCAACCCTGGCTCCATCCCTAGCCCCAGCCCTGTCCGCAGCCCCAGCCCCCGCCCCACCCTCGCCACCAGCCCAGCCCCAGCCCAGCCAAAGCCCAGCCCCAGCCCCAGTTCCAGCCCTGCCCCAGCCCTGCCTTTGCCCTGGCTCCAGCCCCTGCCCCAGACTTGGCCCCAGCCCAGCCCCAGGCCTAGCCCTGCCCCAGTCCCTACCCCAGACCCAGCCACCGCCCCAGCCCTGTGTCAGCCCTACCCCAGCCCAGCCCCGGTCCCAGCCCAGCCCCAGCCCTGGACCCAGCCCCAGCCACACCCCTGCACCCATCCCTGGCCCCAGCCCCAGCCCCAGCCCCACCATCAGCCCCAGCCCAGCCCCTGACCCAACCTTGCCCCGGCCCAGCCCCAGTCCCAGTCCAGCCCCTGCCCTGGACCCAGCCCCAGTCCCAGCCCGGCCCCAGTCCTGCCCCAGCCCTGGCCCCAGCCCCACCTTAGACCCAGCCCCAGCCCAGCCCCAGCCACCCCCCAGCCCCAGCCCTGCCCCAGCCCAGCCCCACCCCCACCCTGGACCCAGCCCCAGCCCCAGCCCTGCACTGAATTCAGCCCCAGCCCGGTCCCAGCCCAGCCACAGCTCTGGCCCCAGCCCTTTCCCCAGCCCCGGCCTCTGCCCCAGCCCCAGTCCTAGCCCAGCCCTGCCCTCAGCCCCAGCCCCACCCCCAGCCCCACCCTCGGCCCAGTCCAGCCCCTGGCCCAACCTTGCCTTGGCCCAGCCCCAGCCCCACCCTCAGCCCCAGCCCAGCTCCAGCCACTGCCCAGCCACAGCCCTGGACCCAGCCCCAGCCCAGCCCCATCCCCAGTCCAGCCCCAGTCCTGCCTTGGAACTGGGGCTGGGGTGGGGACAAGGTTGGGTCTGGGGCTGGGCTGGTGGCGAGGGTGGGGCTGGGGCTGGGGCTGGGGCAGGGCTGGGGCTAGGCTGGGGCCAGGCCTGGGGCTGGGCTGTGGCTGGGGCTGGGGAGAGGGCTGGGGCTAGGCTGGGACTGGGCCTGGGGCAGGGCGGTGGCTGGGGCTGGGCTGGGGCAGGGCTGGGGCTGGGGCTTGGCTGGGAGCAGAGATGGGGGTGGGGTTGGGCTGGGCTGGGGCTGGGGAGAGGGCTGGGGCTAGGCTGGGACTTGGCCTGGGGCAGGGCGGTGGCTGGGGCTGGGGCTGGGGCTGGGGCTGGGGATTGGGCTGGGGCAGGGCTGAGGCTAGGGCTGGGTCCAGCGTGGGGCTGGGGCTGGGCTGGGGGCAGGGCTGGGGCTGGGACTGGGGCTGGGCTGAGGCTGGGACTGGGTCCAGGGCAGGGGCTGGACTGGGGCTGGGGCTGGGCTGGGGCTGGCTGGGGCAGGGCTGGGGCTGGGGCTGGGTCCAGGGCAGGGGCTGGACTGGGGCTGGGGCTGGGCTGGGGCTGGCTGGGTCAGGGCTGGGGCTGGGGCTGGGTCCAGGGTGGGGCTGGGGCTGGGTTTGTCTCAGGGGTGGGGCTTGGTCCAGGGCTGGGGCTGGGCTAGGGCAGGGCTGGGGCTGGGGCTCGCTGGGGCTGGGTCCAGGGCTGTGGCTAGGCTGCGGCTGGAGCTGGGCTGGGGCTGGGCTAGGGCTGGGCTGGGGCCGGGGCTGCGACTGGGGCTGGATCCAGGGCTGGAGGCAGGGCTGCGGCTGGGGCTGGGCTGGGGCAGGGCTGGGGCTGGGGCTGGGGCTGGAACCAAGTCTTGAGCAGGGCTGGGGCTGGGGCTGGGGCTGGGGCGGGGGCTAGGGCAGGGCTGGGGCTGGGCGTGGACCGTGACTGGGCAGGGGTAGGGCTGGGGCAGGGGCTGGGCTGGGGACGAGGGTGGGGCAGGGCTGGGGCTGGGCATGGACCGGGACTGGGCAGAGGTAGGGCTGGGGCAGGGGCTGCGGACAGGGCTGTGGCCGAGCTAGGGCTGGGCTGAGGGCAGGGCTGGGCTAGGAGTGGGGCTGGGGCAGGGCTGGGGCCGGCGCTGAGGCTGGGCTGGGGTCTGGGCTGAGCCTGGGACAGGGCTGGGCCCGAGGCTGCGGCAGGGCTGGGGTAGGGCTGGGGCTGGGGCTAGTCTGCGGCCGAGGCTGGGCAGGGCTGGGGTAGGGCTGGTACTGGGGCTGGGCTGCGGCCTGGGCTGGGGGAGGGCTGGGCCTGGGCTGGGACCAGGACTGGGCTGGGGCAGGGACTAGGGCAGGGCTGGGGCTGGGGCTGGGGCTGGGCCAGGGCTTGGGCTGGGCTGGGACCAGGGCTGGGCTGGGGTAGGGCTGGAACTGGGGCTGGGGTGGGGCCAAGGTTGGGACTGGGGCTGGGCTGGTGGCGAGGGTTGGGCTGGGGCTGGGGCTGGGGCTGCG
Organism: Melanerpes formicivorus; assembly: GCF_026170545.1. Taxonomy (NCBI): domain Eukaryota; kingdom Metazoa; phylum Chordata; class Aves; order Piciformes; family Picidae; genus Melanerpes; species Melanerpes formicivorus. Next base: position 76,150 of record NW_027142987.1, on the reverse strand, counting down.
GACAGGGCTGGGGCTAGGGCTGAGGTAGGGGTAGGGCTGGGGCTGGATTGGGGCCAGGGCTGGGGCAGGACTAGGCTTGAGGCTGGGCCTTGGGCTGGGGCGGGGTTGGCGCAGGGCTGGGGCTGGGGCTGGGCTGTGGCTGTGGCTGGGCTGCGGCTGGGCTGGGGCTGGGGCTGGGCCGGGGCAGGGCTTGGGCAGGGGCTGGGATGGGGCCGAGGGTGGGGCTGGGGCTGGGGCTGGGGCTGAGGGCAGGGCTGGGCTAGGACTGGGGCTGGGTTCGGTGCAGCGCTGGGGCTGGGCGGGGTGGGGGCTGGGGCAGGGCTGGGCTTGGGCTGGACTGGGACAGGGGATGGGTCTGGGGGTGGGGCTGGGGCTGGGGCAGGGCTGGTCCTGGGCTGGGGTTGAGGCTGGGGTGGGGCTGGGGCTGGGTCCAGGGCTGGGGCGGGGCTGGGTATGGGACTGGGGCAGGGCTAGAGTTAGGCTGGGGGCAAGGATGGGGTTTGGGCTGGGGCTGGGCCACAGCTTGGGCTGGGCTGGGACCGGGGCTGGGCTGGGGTAGGGCTGGCACAGGGCTAGGCCTGGGGCTGGGCTGGGGCTGAGTCTGGGGCCGGGGCTGGGGCAGGGCTGGGGCAGGGCTGGGACAGGGCTTGAACTGGGGCTGGTCTGGGGCCAAGGTTGGGGCTGGGGCTGGGCTGGTGGCGAGGGCGAGGCTGTGGCTGGGGCTGAGGTAGGGGTAGGGCTGGGGCTGGAGTGGGGCCAGGGCTGGGGCAGGACTAGGCTTGAGGTTGGGCCTTAGGCTAGGGCTGGGCTGGCGCAGGGCTGGGGCTGGGGCTGGAACCAAGGCTTGGGCAGGGCTGGGGCTGGGGCTTTAGCCAGGGCTGGGGCAGGAGCCAGGGCTGGGGCAGGGCTGAGGTCAGGCCTGGGGCTGCGGCTGGGGCAGGGCTGGGGCTAGGCTGGGGCTGGGCCTGGGGCTGGGCTGTGGCTGGGGCTCGGGACAGGGCTGGGGCTGGGCTGGGGCTGGGCTGGGGGCAGGGCTGGGGCTGGGGTCTGGGATGGGCCAGGGCTGGGACTGGGGCAGGGGCACGGGCCGAGGCTGGGGACAGGGCTAGGGCTGGAGCTAGGGCAGGGCTGGGCCCATGCTGGGGCTGGGTTTCGCTCAGGGGTGGGGCTTGGTCCAGGGCTGAGGCTGGGCTGGGGCTGGGGCTGGGCTGTGGCTGGGCTGTGGCTGGAGCTGGGCTGGGGCTGGGCTAGGGCTGGGCTGGGGCCGGGGCTGCGACTGGGTCTGGATCCAGGGCTGGGGCTGGGCTGCGGCTGGGGCTGGGCTGGGGCAGGGATGGGGCTGGGGCTGGGGCTGGGCTGGGGCTGGGGCTGGGTCGGGGGCTGGGGCAGGGCTGGGGCTGGGCGTGGACCGTGACTGGGCAGGGGTAGGGCTGGGGCAGGGGCTGGGCTGGGAACGAGGGTGGTGCTGGGGCTGGGGCTGGGGCTGCGGACAGGGCTGTGGCCGAGCTAGGGCTGGGCTGAGCGCAGGGCTGGGCTAGGAGTGGGGCTGGGGCAGGGCTGGGGCCGGGGCTGGGCTGGGCTGGGGTCTGGGCTGGGCCTGGGACAGGGCTGGGCCCGAGGCTGCGGCAGGGCTGGGGTAGGGCTGGGGCTGGGGCTGGTCTGCGTCCGAGGCTGGGCAGGGCTGGGGTAGGGCTGGGGCTGGGGCTGGGCTGGGACCAGGACTGGGCTGGGGCAGGGACTAGGGCAGGGCTGGGGGCAAGGATGGGGCTGGGGCTGGGGCTGGGGCTGGGCCAGGGCTTGGGCTGGGCTGGGACCGGGGCTGGGCTGGGGTAGGGCTGGAACTGGGGCTGGGGTGGGGCCAAGGTTGGGACTGGGGCTGGGCTGGTGGCAAGGGTGGGGCTGGGGCTGGGGCTGGGGCTGCGGACAGGGCTGGGGCTAGGGCTGAGGTAGGGGTAGGGCTGGGGCTGGATTGGGGCCAGGGCTGGGGCAGGACTAGGCTTGAGGCTGGGCCTTGGGCTGGGGCTGGGTTCGGTGCAGGGCTGGGGCTCGGGCAGGGCTGGGCTGGGGCCGGGGATGGGGCCGTGAGTGGGGCTTGGCTGGGGCTGGGGCTGGGGCTGGGGCTGGGCCAGGGCAGGGCTGGGGCTGGGCCTGGGCAGGGCTGGGGCTGGGCTGGGGCTGGGGCTGGGTCCAGTGCAGGGGCTGGACTGGGGCTGGTGCTAGGCTGGGGCAGGACTGGGGCCAGGCTGGGGCTGGGGCTGGGCTGAGGGCAGGGCTGGGGCAGGGATGGGGATGGGGCTGGGCTGGGGCTGGGTCCAGGGCTGTGGCTGGGCTGTGGCTGGAGGTGGGCTGGGGCTGAGGGTGCGGCTGGGGCTGGGCTAGTGCTGGTCTGGGCCCGGGGCTGCGACTGGGGCTGGTTCCAGGGCTGGGGCTGGGCTGGGGCTGGGGCTGGGGCTGGGGCTGGGGCTGGAACCAAGTCTTAGGCAGGGCTGGGGCTGGGGCTGGGGCGGGGGGTTGGGGCAGGGCTGGGGCTGGGCGTGGACCGTGACTGGGCAGGGGTAGGGCTGGGGCAGGGGCTGGGCTGGGAACGAGGGTGGTGCTGGGGCTGGGGCTGGGGCTGCGGACAGGGCTGTGGCCGAGCTTGGGCTAGGCTGAGGGCAGGGCTGGGCTAGGAGTGGGGCTGGGGCAGGGCTGGGGCCGGGGCTGGGCTGGGCTGGGGTCTGGGCTGGGCCTGGGACAGGGCTGGGCCCGAGGCTGCGGCAGGGCTGGGGTAGGGCTGGGGCTGGGGCTGGGCTGGGGCCTGGGCTGGGGGAAGGCTGGGCCTGGGCTGGGACCAGGACTGGGCTGGGGCAGGGACTAGGGCAGGGCTGGGGGCAAGGATGGGGCTGGGGCTGGGGCTGGGGCTGGGGCTGGGGCTGGGCCAGGGCTTGGGCTGGGCTGGGACCGGGGCTGGGCTGGGGTAGGGCTGGAACTGGGGCTGGGGTGGGGCCAAGGTTGGGACTGGGGCTGGGCTGGTGGCGAGGGTGGGGCTGGGGCTGGGGCTGGGGCTGGGGCTGGGCTTGGGACTGGGACTGGGTCCAGGGCAGGGGCTGGACTGAGGCTGGGGCTGGTCTGGGGCTGGTCTGGGGCTGGGGCTGGGTCCAGGGTGGGGCTGGGGCTGGGCTGGGGCTGGGCTGGGGATGGGACTGGGTCCAGGGCAGGGGCTGGACTGGGGCTGGGCCTGGGGCTGGGCTGGGGCTGGGCCTGGGTCCAGGGTGGGGCTGGGGCCGGGGCTGGGGCAGGACTGGGGCCGGACTGAGGATGGGCTGGGCTGGGGGTGGGTTCATGGCTGTGGCTGGACAGTGGCTGGAGCTGGGCTGGGGCTGAGGGTGGGGCTGGGGCTGGGCTAGGGCTGGGGCTGGGGCTGCGGACAGGGCTGGGGCTAGGGCTGAGGTAGGGGTAGGGCTGGGGCTGGATTGGGGCCAGGACTGGGGCAGGACTAGGCTTGAGGCTGGGCCTTGGTCTGGGGCTGGGCTAGGGCTGGGCTGAGGCTGGAGCTGGGCTGGGGCTGAGGGTGGGGCTGGGGCTGAGCTAGGGCTGGGCTTGGGCCAGGGCTGCGACTGGGGCTGGATCCAGGGCTGGGGCTGGGATGTGGCTGGGGCTGGGGCTGGGGCTGTGCTGGGGCTGGGCCGGGGCAGGGCAGGGCTGGGGCAGGGCTGGGGCTGGGCAGGGGCTGGGCCGGGGCAGGGCTGGGCTGGGGCAGTGCTGGGGCTGGGGCTACGGCTGGGTTCGGTGCAGGGCTGGGGCAGGGGCTGGGGCCGGGGCTGGGGCCGGGGATGGGGTAGGGCTGGGGCTGGGGCTGGGGCCGTGAGTGGGGCTTGGCTGGGGCTGGGCCGGGGCAGGGCTGGGCCTGGGCTGGGGATGAGGCTGGGGTGGGGCTGGTGCTGGGTCCAGGGCTGGGGCTTGGCTAGGGCTGGGGCTAGGCTGGGGCAGGGCTGGGGCAGGGCTGGGGCTGTGGCTGGGTCCAGGGTGGGACTGGGGCTGGGCTGGGGGCTGGGCTGGGGCTGGGCTGGGGCTGGGACAGGGTCCAGGGCTGGGGCTGGGACAGGGTCCAGGGCAGGGTCTGGACTGGGGCTGGGGCTAGGCTGGGGCTGAGCTGGGGCTGGGCTGGGGCTGGGGCTGGGTCCAGGGTGGGGCTGGACTGGGGCTGGGGCTAGGCTGGGGCAGGGCTGGGGCTGGGCTGGGGCTGGGGCTGGGTCCAGTGCAGGGGCTGGACTGGGGCTGGTGCTAGGCTGGGGCAGGACTGTGGCCGGGCTGGGGCTGGGGCTGGGCTGAGGGCAGGGCTGGGGCAGGGCTGGGGATGGGGCTGGGCTGGGGCTGGGTCCAGGGCTGTGGCAGGGCTGTGGCTGGAGGTGGGCTGGGGCTGAGGGTGGGGCTGGGGCTGGGCTAGTGCTGGTCTGGGCCTGGGGCTGCGACTGGGGCTGGTTCCAGGGCTGGGGCTGGGCTGGGGCTGGGGCTGGGGCTGGGGCTGGAACCAAGTCTTGGGCAGGGCTGGGGCTGGGGATGGGGCGGGGGTTGGGGCAGGGCTGGGGCTGGGCGTGGACCGTGACTGGGCAGGGGTAGGGCTGGGGCAGGGGCTGGGCTGGGAACGAGGGTGGTGCTGGGGCTGGGGCTGCGGACAGGGCTGTGGCCGAGCTTGGGCTGGGCTGAGGGCAGGGCTGGGCTAGGAGTGGGGCTGGGGCAGGGCTGGGGCCGGGGCTGGGCTGGGGTCTGGGCTGGGCCTGGGACAGGGCTGGGCCCGAGGCTGCGGCAGGGCTGGGGTAGGGCTGGGGCTGGGGCTGGGCTGCGGCCGAGGCTGGGCAGGGCTGGGGTAGGGCTGGGGCTGGGGCTGGGCTGGGGCCTGGGCTGGGGGAAGGCTGGGCCTGGGCTGGGACCAGGACTGGGCTGGGGCAGGGACTAGGGCAGGGCTGGGGGCAAGGATGGGGCTGGGGCTGGGGCTGGGGCTGGGCCAGGGCTTGGGCTGGGCTGGGACCGGGGCTGGGCTGGGGTAGGGCTGGAAGTGGGGCTGGGGTGGGGCCAAGGTTGGGGCTGGGGCTGGGCTGGTGGCGAGGGTGGGGCTGGGGCTGGGGCTGGGGCTGCGGACAGGGCTGGGGCTAGGGCTGAGGTAGGGGTAGGGCTGGGGCTGGATTGGGGCCAGGGCTGGGGCAGGACTAGGCTTGAGGCTGGGCCTTGGGCTGGGGCTGGGTTGGCGCAGGGCTGGGGCTGGGGCTGGAACCAAGGCTTGGGCAGGGTTGGGGCTGGGGCTGGAGCCAGGGCTGGGGCAGGGCTAAGGTCAGGCCTGGGGCTGGGCCTGGGGCAGGGCTGGGGCTAGGCTGAGGCTGGGGCTGGGCCTGGGGCTGGGCTGTGGCTGGGGCTGGAGAGAGGGCTGGGGCTAGGTTGGGGCTGGGCCTGAGGCTGGGTGGTGGCTGGGGCTGAGCTGGGGGCAGAGATGGGGATGGGGTTGGGCTGGGCTGGGGGAACGGATGGGGCTGAGGCTGGGGCTGGTGTTTGGGCTGGGGCAGGGCTGAGGCTGGGGCTGGGTCCAGGGTGGGGCTGGGGCTGGGCTGGGGGCAGGGCAGGGGCTGGGACTGGGTCCAGGGCAGGGGCTGGACTGAGGCTGGGGCTGGTCAGGGGCTGGTCTGGGCCTGGGGCAGGGTCCAGGGTGGGGCTGGGGCTGGGCTGGGGCTGGGCTGGGGATGGGACTGGGTCCAGGGCAGGGGCTGGACTGGGGCTGGGCCTGGGGCTGGGCTGGGGCTGGGGCTGGGTCCAGGGTGGGGCTGGGGCCGGGGCTGGGGCAGGACTGGGGCCAGACTGAGGATGGGCTGGGCTGGGGGTGGGTTCATGGCTGTGGCTGGGCAGTGGCTGGAGCTGGGCTGGGGCTGAGGGTGGGGCTGGGGCTGGGCTAGGGCTGGGGCTGGGGCTGCGGACAGGGCTGGGGCTAGGGCTGAGGTAGGGGTAGGGCTGGGGCTGGATTGGGGCCAGGACTGGGGCAGGACTAGGCTTGAGGCTGGGCCTTGGGCTGGGGCTGGGTTGGCACAGGGCTGGGGCTTGGTCCAGGGCTGGGGCTGGGCTAGGGCTGGGCTGAGGCTGGAGCTGGGCTGGGGCTGAGGGTGGGGCTGGGGCTGAGCTAGGGCTGGGCTGGGGCCAGGGCTGCGACTGGGGCTGGATCCAGGGCTGGGGCTGGGATGTGGCTGGGGCTGGGGCTGGGGCTGTGCTGGGGCTGGGCCGGGGCAGGGCAGGGCTGGGGCAGTGCTGGGGCTGGGGCTACGGCTGGGTTCGGTGCAGGGCTGGGGCAGGGGCTGGGGCCGGGGCTGGGGCAGGGCTGGGGTAGGGCTGGGGCTGGGGCTGGGGCCGTGATTGGGGCTTGGCTGGGGCTGGGCCGGGGCAGGGCTGGGCCTGGGCTGGGGATGAGGCTGGGGTGGGGCTGGTGCTGGGTCCAGGGCAGGGGCTTGGCTGGGGCTGGGGCTAGGCTGGGGCAGGGCTGGGGCAGGGCTGGGGCTGTGGCTGGGTCCAGGGTGGGACTGGGGCTGGGCTGGGGGCTGGGCTGGGGCTGGGCTGGGGCTGGGACAGGGTCAAGGGCTGGGGCTGGGACAGGGTCCAGGGCAGGGTCTGGACTGGGGCTGGGGCTAGGCTGGGGCTGGTCTGGGGCTGGGGCTGGGTCCAGGGTGGGGCTGGGGGTGGGCTGGGGCTGGGCTGGGGATGGGACTGGGTCCAGGGCAGGGGCTGGACTGGGGCTGGGCCTGGGGCTGGGCTGGGGCTGGGGCTGGGTCCAGGGTGGGGGTGGGGCCGGGGCTGGGGCAGGACTGGGGCCGGACTGGGGATGGGCTGGGCTGGGGGTGGGTTCATGGCTGTGGCTGGGCAGTGGCTGTAGCTGGGCTGGGGCTGAGGTTGGGGCTGGGGCTGGGACCGGGGCTGGGCTGGGGTAGGGCTGGCACAGGGCTGGGGCTGGGGCTGGGTCTGGGGCAGGGACTGGGGCAGGGCTAGGCCTGGGGCTGGGCTGGGGCCGAGTCTGGGGCCAGGGCAGGGGCAGGGCTGGGGCCAAGGTTGGGTCTGGTGCTGGGCTGGTGGCTAGGGTGGGGCTGGGGCTGGGGCTGGGGCTGCGGACAGGGCTGGGGCTAGGGCTGAGGTAGGGGTAGGGCTGGGGCTGGATTGGGGCCAGGGCTGGGGCAGGACTAGGCTTGAGGCTGGGCCTTGGGCTGGGGCTGGGTTCAGTGCAGGGCTGGGGCTGGGGCAGGGCTGGGCTGGGGCTGGGGCTGGGGCTGTGTCCAGGGTGGGGCTGGACTGGGGCTGGGGCTAGGCTGGGGCAGGGCTGGGGCTGGGCTGGGGCTGGGGCTGGGTCCAGTGCAGGGACTGGACTGGGGTTGGTGCTAGGCTGGGGCAGGACTGGGGCCGGGCTGGGGCTGGGGATGGGCTGAGGGCAGGGCTGGAGCAGGGCTGGGGATGGGGCTGGGCTGGGGCTGGGCTGTGGCTGGGCTGGGAGCAGGACTGGGCTGGGGCAGGGACTGGGGCAGGGCTTGGGCTGGGGCTGGGGCTGAGGGTGGGGCTGGGTCTGGGCTAGGGCTTGGCTGGGGCCAGGGCTGCGACTGGGGCTGGGTCCAGGGCTGGGGCTGGGCTGTGGCTGGGGCTGGGGCTGGGCTGGGGCTGGGTCCAGGGCAGGGGCTGGGTCCAGGGCAGGGGCTGGGCTGGGGCTGGGGCTGGGTCGGAGCAGGGCTGGGGCTGGGGAAGGTCTGTGGCTGGGGGTGAGGCTGGGGTGGGGCTGGCGCTGGGTCCAGGGAAGGGGCTGGGCTGGGGCTGGGGCTGGGTCCAGGGTGGGGCTGGGGCTGGGGTAGTTGCAGGGCTGGGGCTGGGTGGTAGCTGGGGCTGGGCTGGGGCTGGGCATGGGTCCAGGGCAGGGGCTGGACTGGGGCTGGGGCTGGGCCGGGGCAGGGCTGGGGCAGGGGCTGGGCTGGGGCCGAGTGTGGGGCTGGGGCTGGGGCTGAGGGCAGGGCTGGGCTTGGTTTGGGGCAGGGCTGGGGCCGGGCTGGGGCTGCATTATGTGCAGAGCTGGGGCTGGGGCAGGGCAGGGGCTGGGGCAGGGCTGGGCAAGGGCTGAACTTGGGCAGGGCTGGGGCTGGGGCTGGGGCTGGGGGCAGGGATGGGCTGGGGATGGGGCTTGGGCTGGGGCAGGGCTGGACCTGGGCTGGGGATGGGGCTGGGCTGGGGATGGGCCTAGGCTGGCGCAGGGCTGGGGCTGGAGAGAGGGCTGGAGCCAGGGTTGGGGCAGGAGCCAGGGCTGGGGCAGGGCTGAGGTCAGGCCTGGGGCTGCGGCTGGGGCAGGGCTGGGGCTAGGCTGGGGCTGGGCTTGGGGCTGGGGCTGGGTCCAGGTTGGGGCTGGGGCTGGGCAGGGGGCAGGGCAGGGGCTGGGACTGGGTCCAGGGCAGGGGCTGGACTGGGGCTGGGGCTGGTCTGGGGCTGGTCTGGGGCTGGGGCTGGGTCCAGGGTGGGGCTGGGGCTGGGCTGGGGCTGGGCTCGGGATGGGATTGGGTCCAGGGCAGGGGCTGGACTGGGGCTGGGCCTGGGGCTGGGCTGGGGCTGGGGCTGGGTCCAGGGTGGGGCTGGGGCCGGGGCTGGGGCAGGACTGGGGCCGGACTGGGGATGGGCTGGGCTGGGGGTGGGTTCATGGCTGTGGCTGGGCAGTGGCTGGAGCTGGGCTGGGGCTGAGGGTGGGGCTGGGGCTGTGCTAGGGCTGGGGCTGGGGCTGCGGACAGGGCTGCGGCTAGGGCTGAGGTAGGGGTAGGGCTGGGGCTGGATTGGGGCCAGGACTGGGGCAGGACTAGGCTTGAGGCTGGGCCTTGGTCTGGGGCTGGGTTGGCGCAGGGCTGGGGCTTGGTCCAGGGCTGGGGCTGGGCTAGGGTAGGGCTGGGTCTGGGGCTGGGCTGGGTCTGGGTCCAGGGCTGTGGCTGGGCTGTGGCTGGAGCTGGGCTGGGGCTGAGGCTGTGTCTGGGGCTGGGCTAGGGCGTTGCTGGGGCCGGGGCTGCGAATGGGGCGGGGTCCTGGGCTGGGGCTGGGCTGTGGCTGTGGCTGGGGCTGGGCTGGGGCAGGGCTGGGCCTGGGCTGGGGATGAGGCTGGGGTGGGGCTGGGGCTGGGTCCAGGACAGGGGCTTGGCTGGGGCTGGGGCTAGGCTGGGGCAGGGCTGGGGCTGGGCGGTGGCTGGGGCTGGGGTTGGGCTGGGCTGGGGCTGGGACTGGGTCCAGGGCAGGGCTGGGCTAGGGCTGGGGCTGGGACAGGGCTGGGCTAGGGATGGGATGGGGCCGAGGATGGGGCCGGGGGTGGGGCTGGGGCTGGGGCAGGGCTGGGCCTGGGCTGGGGATGAGGCTGGGATGGGGCTGGGGCTGGGTCCAGGGCAGGGGCTTGGCTGGGGCTGGGGCTAGGCTGGGGCAGGTCTGGGGTAGGGCTGGGGTGGGGCTGGGTCCAGGGTGGGCCTGGGGCTGGGCTGGGGGCAGGGCTGAGGCTGGGCAGTAGCTGGGGCTGGGCTGGTGTTGGGCTGGGGCTGGGACTGGGTCCAGGGCAGGGTCTGGAATAGGGCTGGGGCTAGGCTGGGGCAGGGGTGGGGCTGGGCAGGGAATGAGGTTGGGGTGGGGCTGGGGATGGGTCCAGGGCAGGGATTGGCTTGGGCTGGGGCTGGGGCTGGGCTGGGGCTAGGTCCAGGGCTGTGGCTGGGCTGTGGCTGGAGCTGGGCTGGTACTGAGGGTGGGGCTGGGGCTGGGGCTGGGGCTGGGCTGGGGCTGGGTCCATGCCAGGGGCTGGGCTGGGGCTGGGGCTGGGCTGGGGCAGGGCTGGGGCAGGGCAGGACAGGGGCTGTGGCTGGGCTGTGGCTGGGTCTGGGCTGGGGCCGCGGATGGGGCCGTGAGTGGGGCTTGGCTGGGGCTGGGGCTGGGGCGGGGACTGGGAGAGGGCTGGGGCTGGGGCTGGGTCCAGGGCTGGGGCTGGGCGGTGGCTGGGGCTGGGCTGGGGCAGGGCTTTGGCTGGGGCTGGGGCTGGGCTGGGGGCAGGGCTGGGGCTGGGGTTGGGCTGGGGCAGGGCTGGGGCTGGGCTAGGGCAGGGCTGGGGCAGGGCTGGGGCTGGGTTTGGGCTGGGGCAGGGCTGGGGCTTGGCTGGGGCCGGGGCTGCGACTGGGGCTGGGTCCAGGGCTGGGGCTGGGCTGTGTCTGGGGCTGGGGCTGGGCTGAGCTGGGTCCAGGGCAGGGGCTGGGTGCAGGGCAGTGGCTGGGCTGTGGCTGGGGCTGGGTCGGGGCAGGGCTGGGGCTGGGGAAGTTCTATGGCTGGGGGTGAGGCTGGGGTGGGGCTGGCGCTGGGTCCAGGGAAGGGGCTGGGCTGGGGCTGGGGTTGGGTCCAGGGTGGGGTTGGGGCTGGGCTGGTTGCAGGGCTGGGGCTGGGTGGTAGCTGGGGCTGGGCTGGGGCTGGGCATGGGTCCATGGCAGGGGCTGGACTGGGGCTGGGGCTAGGCTGGGGCTGGGGCTGGGTCCAGGGTAGGGGCTGGGCTGGGGCTGGGGCTGGGCCGGGGCAGGGCTGGGGCAGGGGCTGGGCTGGGGCCGAGTGTGGGGCTGGGGCTGGGGCTGGGGCTGTGGAGAGGGCTGGGGCTAGGGCTGAGGTAGGGGTAGGGCTGGGGCTGGATTGGGGCCAGGGCTGGGGCAGGACTAGGCTTGAGGCTGGGCCTTGGGCTGGGGCTGGGTTGGCGCAGGGCTGGGGCTGGGGCTGGAACCAAGGCTTGGGCAGGGCTGGGGCTGGGGGCTGGAGCCAGGGCTGGGGCAGGAGCCAGGGCTGGGGCAGGGCTAAGTTCAGGCCTGGGGCTGGGCCTGGGGCAGGGCTGGGGCTAGGCTGAGGCTGGGGCTGGGCCTGGGGCTGGGCTGTGGCTGGGGCTGGGGGGAGGGCTGGGGCTAGGCTGGGGCTGGGCGGTGGCTGGGGCTGGGCTGGGGGCAGAGATGGGAATGGGGTTGGGCTGGGCTGGGGGAACGGATGGGGCTGAGGCTGGGGCTGGTGTTTGGGCTGGGGCAGGGCTGAGGCTGGGGCTGGGTCCAGGGTGGGGATGGGGCTGGGCTGGGGGCAGGGCAGGGGCTGGGACTGGGTCCAGGGCAGGGGCTGGACTGGGGCTGGGACTGGTCTGGGGCTGGCCTGGGGCTGGGGCTGGGTCCAGGGTGGGGCTGGGGCTGGGACCGGGGCTGGGCTGGGGTAGGGCTGGCACAGGGCTGGGGCTGGGGCTGTGTCTGTGGCGGGGACTGGGGCAGGGCTAGGCCTGGGGCTGGGCTGGGGCCGAGTCTGGGGCCAGGGCAGGGGCAGGGCTGGGGCAGGGCTGGAACTGGGGCTGGGCTGGGGCCAAGGTTGGGTCTGGTGCTGGGCTGGTGGCTAGGGTGGGGCTGGGGCTGGGGCTGGGGCTGCGGACAGGGCTGGGGCTAGGGCTGAGGTAGGGGTAGGGCTGGGGCTGGATTGGGGCCAGGGCTGGGGCAGGACTAGGCTTGAGGCTGGGCCTTGGGCTGGGGCTGGGTTCGGTGCAGGGCTGGGGTGGGGCAGGGCTGGGGCTGGGCTGTGGCTGGGCTGGGAGCAGGACTGGGCTGGGGCAGGGACTGGGGCAGGGCTTGGGCTGGGGCTGGGGCTGGGATGGGGCAGGGCTGGGGCTGGGGCTGGGCAGGGGGCAGGGATGAGGATGGGGCTGGGGCTGGGGCTTGGGCTGGGGCAGGGCTGGGGCTTGGCAGGGGATGAGGCTGGGGCAGGGCTGGGGCTGGGGCAGGGCTGGGCTGGGGCCGCGGATGGGGCCGTGAGTGGGGCTTGGCTGGGGCTGGGGCTGGGGCTGGGCCGGGGCAGGGCTGGGCCTGGGCTGGGTATGAGGCTGGGATGGGGCTGGGGCTGGGTCCAGGGCAGGGGCTTGGCTGGGGCTGGGGCTAGGCTGGGGCAGGTCTGGGGTAGGGCTGGGGTGGGGCTGGGTCCAGGGTGGGCCTGGGGCTGGGCTGGGGGCAGGGCTGGGGCTGGGCGGTAGCTGGGGCTGGGCTGGTGTTGGGCTGGGGCTGGGACTGGGTCCAGGGCAGGGTCTGGAATAGGGCTGGGGCTAGGCTGGGGCAGGGGTGGGGCTGGGCAGGGGATGAGGCTGGGGTGGGGCTGGGGATGGGTCCAGGGCAGGGCTTGGGCTTGGGCTGGGGCTGGGCTGGGGCTGAGGGCAGGGCTGGGTCTGGGCCTGGAACCAAGTCTTGGTCAGGGCTGGGGCTGGGCATGGACTGGGACTGGGCAGGGATAGGGCTGGGGCTGGGGGCTGGGCTGGGGCTGGGTTTGGGCTGGGGGAGGGCTGGGGCTGAGTCCAGGGCTGGGGCAGGGCTGTGGCTGGGGATGGGGCTGGGCTGGGGCTAGGTCCAGGGCTGTGGCTGGGCTGTGGCTGGAGCTGGGCTGGTGCTGAGGGTGGGGCTGGGGCTGGGGCTGGGCTGGGGCTGGGTCCATGGGAGGGGCTGGGCTGTGACTGGAGCTGGGCTGGGGCCGGGGATGGGGCCGTGAGTGGGGCTTGGCTGGGGCTGGGGCTGGGGCGGGGACTGGGAGAGGGCTGGGGCTGGGGCTGGGTCCAGGGCTGGGGCTGGGCGGTGGCTGGGGCTGGGCTGGGGGCAGGGCTAGGGCAGGGCTGGGGCTGGGCTGGGGCTGGGTTTGGGCTGGGGCAGGGCTGGGGCTGGGCTAGGGCTGTGGCTGGGCTGTGGCTGGAGCTGGGCTGGGGCTGAGGGTGGGGCTGGGGCTGGGCTAGGGCTTGGCTGGGGCCAGGGCTGCGACTGGGGCTGGGTCCAGGGCTGGGGCTGCATTTTGTGCAGAGCTGGGGCTGGGGCAGGGCAGGGGCTGGGGCAGGGCTGGGCTAGGGCTGAACTTGGGCAGGGCTGGGGCTGGGGCTGGGGACAGGGATGGGCTGGGTCTGGGGCTTGGGCTGGGGCAGGGCTGGACCTGGGCTGGGGATGGGCCTAGGCTGGCGCAGGGCTGGGGCTGGGCTGGGGCTGGAGCCAGGGTTGGGGCAGGAGCCAGGGCTGGGGCAGGGCTGAGGTCAGGCCTGGGGCTGTGGCTGGGGCAGGGCTGGGGCTAGGCTGGGGCTGGGCTTGGGGCTGGGACTGGGTCCAGGGCAGGGGCTGGACTGGGTCTGGGGCTGGGGCTGGGTCCAGGTTGGGGCTGGGGCTGGGCTGGGGGCAGGGCAGGGGCTGGGACTGGGTCCAGGGCAGGGGCTGGACTGGGGCTGGGGCTGGTCTCGGGCTGGTCTGGGGCTGGGGCTGGGTCCAGGGTGGGCCTGGGGCTGGGCTGGGGCTGGGCTGGGGATGGGACTGGGTCCAGGGTGGGGGTGGGGCCGGGGCTGGGGCAGGACTGGGGCCGGACTGGGGATGGGCTGGGCTGGGGGGTGGGTTCATGGCTGTGGCTGGGCAGTGGCTGGAGCTGGGCTGGGGCTGAGGGTGGGGCTGGGGCTGGGCTAGGGCTGGGGCTGAACTTGGGCAGGGCTGGGGCTGGGGCTGGGCTGGGGCTGGGCTGGGGCTGGGGCTGGGTCCAGGGTGGGGCTGGGGCCGGGGCTGGGGCAGGACTGGGGCCGGACTGGGGATGGGCTGGGCTGGGGGTGGGTTCATGGCTGTGGCTGGGCAGTGGCTGGAGCTGGGCTGGGGTGAGGGTGGGTCTGGGACTGGGCTAGGGCTGGGGCTGGGGCTGCAGACAGGGCTGGGGCTAGGGCTGAGGTAGGGGTAGGGCTGGGGCTGGATTGGGGCCAGGACTGGGGCAGGACTAGGCTTGAGGCTGGGCCTTGGTCTGGGGCTGGGTTGGCGCAGGGCTGGGGCTTGGTCCAGGGCTGGGGCTGGGCTAGGGTAGGGCTGGGTCTGGGGCTGGGCTGGGTCTGGGTCCAGGGCTGTGGCTGGGCTGTGGCTGGAGCTGGGCTGGGGCTGGGCTAGGGCTGGGCTGGGGACAGGGCTGCGACTGGGTCTGGATCCAGGGCTGGGGCTGGGCTGCGGCTGGGGCTGGGCTGGGGCAGGGCTGGGGCTGGGCTGGGCCGGGGATGAGGCTGGGGTGGGGCTGGGGCTGGGTCCAGGGCAGGGCTTGGGCTTGGGCTGGAACTGGGGCTGGGCTGGGGCTGAGGGCAGGGCTGGGGCAGGGCTGGGTCTGGGCCTGGAACCAAGTCTTGGTCAGGGCTGGGGCTGGGGCTGGGGCTGGGGCTGGGCGGGGCTAGGGCTGGGCATGGACCGGGACTGGGCAGGGATAGGGCTGGGGCTGGGGGCTGGGCTGGGGCTGGGTTTGGGCTGGGGGAGGGCTGGGGCTGAGTCCAGGGCTGGGGCAGGGCTGTGGCTGGGGATGGGGCTGGGCTGGGGCTAGGTCCAGGGCTGTGGCTGGGCTGTGGCTGGAGCTGGGCTGGTGCTGAGGGTGGGGCTGGGGCTGGGGCTGGGGCTGGGTCCATGCCAGGGGCTGGGCTGGGGCTGGGGCTGGGCTGGGGCAGGGCTGGGGCAGGGCAGGACAGGGGCTGTGGCTGGGCTGTGGCTGGAGCTGGGCTGGGGCCGGGGATGGGGCCGTGAGTGGGGCTTGGCTGGGGCTGGGGCTGGGGCGGGGACTGGGAGAGGGCTGGGTCTGGGGCTGGGTCCAGGGCTGGGGCTGGGCGGTGGCTGGGGCTGGGCTGGGGCAGGGCTTTGGCTGGGGCTGGGGCTGGGCTGGGGGCAGGGCTGGGGCTGGGGTTGGGCTGGGGCTGAGGGTGGGGCTGGGGCTGGGCTAGGGCTTTGCTGGGGCCGGGGCTGCGAATGGGGCTGGGTCCAGGGCTGGGGCTGGGCTGTGGCTGTGGCTGGGGCTGGGCTGGGGCAGGGCTGGGCCTGGGCTGGGGATGAGGCTGGGGTGGGGCTGGGGCTGGGCTGCGGACAGGGCTGGGGCTAGGGCTGAGGTAGGGGTAGGGCTGGGGCTGGATTGGGGCCAGGGCTGGGGCAGGACTAGGCTTGAGGCTGGGCCTTGGGCTGGGGCTGGGTTCGGTGCAGGGCTGGGGTGGGGCAGGGCTGGGGCTGGGCTGTGGCTGGGCTGGGAGCAGGACTGGGCTGGGGCAGGGACTGGGGCAGGGCTTGGGCTGGGGCTGGGGCTGGGATGGGGCAGGGCTGGGGCTGGGGCTGGGCAGGGGGCAGGGATGAGGATGGGGCTGGGGCTGGGGCTTGGGCTGGGGCAGGGCTGGGGCTTGGCAGGGGATGAGGCTGGGGCAGGGCTGGGGCTGGGGCAGGGCTGGGCTGGGGCCACGGATGGGGCCGTGAGTGGGGCTTGGCTGGGGCTGGGGCTGGGGCTGGGCCGGGGCAGGGCTGGGCCTGGGCTGGGGATGAGGCTGGGATGGGGCTGGGGCTGGGTCCAGGGCAGGGGCTTGGCTGGGGCTGGGGCTAGGCTGGGGCAGGTCTGGGGTAGGGCTGGGGTGGGGCTGGGTCCAGGGTGGGCCTGGGGCTGGGCTGGGGGCAGGGCTGGGGCTGGGCGGTAGCTGGGGCTGGGCTGGTGTTGGGCTGGGGCTGGGACTGGGTCCAGGGCAGGGTCTGGAATAGGGCTGGGGCTAGGCTGGGGCAGGGGTGGGGGCTGGGCAGGGGATGAGGCTGGGGGTGGGGCTGGGGATGGGTCCAGGGCAGGGCTTGGGCTTGGGCTGGGGCTGGGCTGGGGCTGAGGGCAGGGCTGGGTCTGGGCCTGGAACCAAGTCTTGGTCAGGGCTGGGGCTGGGCATGGACTGGGACTGGGCAGGGATAGGGCTGGGGCTGGGGGCTGGGCTGGGGCTGGGTTTGGGCTGGGGGAGGGCTGGGGCTGAGTCCAGGGCTGGGGCAGGGCTGTGGCTGGGGATGGGGCTGGGCTGGGGCTAGGTCCAGGGCAGTGGCTGGGCTGTGGCTGGAGCTGGGCTGGTGCTGAGGGTGGGGCTGGGGCTGGGGCTGGGCTGGGGCTGGGTCCATGGGAGGGGCTGGGCTGTGACTGGAGCTGGGCTGGGGCCGGGGATGGGGCCGTGAGTGGGGCTTGGCTGGGGCTGGGGCTGGGGCGGGGACTGGGAGAGGGCTGGGGCTGGGGCTGGGTCCAGGGCTGGGGCTGGGCGGTGGCTGGGGCTGGGCTGGGGGCAGGGCTAGGGCAGGGCTGGGGCTGGGCTGGGGCTGGGGTTTGGGCTGGGGCAGGGCTGGGGCTGGGCTAGGGCTGTGGCTGGGCTGTGGCTGGAGCTGGGCTGGGGCTGAGGGTGGGGCTGGGGCTGGGCTAGGGCTTGGCTGGGGCCAGGGCTGCGACTGGGGCTGGGTCCAGGGCTGGGGCTGCATTTTGTGCAGAGCTGGGGCTGGGGCAGGGCAGGGGCTGGGGCAGGGCTGGGCTAGGGCTGAACTTGGGCAGGGCTGGGGCTGGGGCTGGGGACAGGGATGGGCTGGGTCTGGGGCTTGGGCTGGGGCAGGGCTGGACCTGGGCTGGGGATGGGCCTAGGCTGGCGCAGGGCTGGGGCTGGGCTGGGGCTGGAGCCAGGGTTGGGGCAGGAGCCAGGGCTGGGGCAGGGCTGAGGTCAGGCCTGGGGATGAGGCTGGGGCAGGGCTGGGGGCTGGGGCAGGGCTGGGCTGGGGCCGCGGATGGGCCGTGAGTGGGGCTTGGCTGGGGCTGGGGCTGGGGCTGGGCCGGGGCAGGGCTGGGCCTGGGCTGGGGATGAGGCTGGGATGGGGGCTGGGGCTGGGTCCAGGGCAGGGGTGGGGCTGGGCTGTGGCTGGGCTGGGAGCAGGACTGGGCTGGGGCAGGGACTGGGGCAGGGCTTGGGCTGGGGCTGGGGCTGGGATGGGGCAGGGCTGGGGCTGGGGCTGGGCAGGGGGCAGGGATGAGGATGGGGCTGGGGCTGGGGCTTGGGGCTGGGGCAGGGCTGGGGCTTGGCAGGGGATGAGGCTGGGGCAGGGCTGGGGCTGGGGCAGGGCTGGGCTGGGGCCGCGGATGGGGCCGTGAGTGGGGCTTGGCTGGGGCTGGGGCTGGGGCTGGGCCGGGGCAGGGCTGGGCCTGGGCTGGGGATGAGGCTGGGATGGGGCTGGGGCTGGGTCCAGGGCAGGGGCTTGGCTGGGGCTGGGGCTAGGCTGGGGCAGGTCTGGGGTAGGGCTGGGGTGGGGCTGGGTCCAGGGTGGGCCTGGGGCTGGGCTGGGGGCAGGGCTGGGGCTGGGCGGTAGCTGGGGCTGGGCTGGTGTTGGGCTGGGGCTGGGACTGGGTCCAGGGCAGGGTCTGGAATAGGGCTGGGGCTAGGCTGGGGCAGGGGTGGGGCTGGGCAGGGGATGAGGCTGGGGTGGGGCTGGGGATGGGTCCAGGGCAGGGCTTGGGCTTGGGCTGGGGCTGGGCTGGGGCTGAGGGCAGGGCTGGGTCTGGGCCTGGAACCAAGTCTTGGTCAGGGCTGGGGCTGGGCATGGACTGGGACTGGGCAGGGATAGGGCTGGGGCTGGGGGCTGGGCTGGGGCTGGGTTTGGGCTGGGGGAGGGCTGGGGCTGAGTCCAGGGCTGGGGCAGGGCTGTGGCTGGGGATGGGGCTGGGCTGGGGCTAGGTCCAGGGCTGTGGCTGGGGCTGTGGCTGGAGCTGGGCTGGTGCTGAGGGTGGGGCTTGGGGCTGGGGCTGGGCTGGGGCTGGGTCCATGGGAGGGGCTGGGCTGTGACTGGAGCTGGGCTGGGGCCGGGGATGGGGCCGTGAGTGGGGCTTGGCTGGGGCTGGGGCTGGGGCGGGGACTGGGAGAGGGCTGGGGCTGGGGCTGGGTCCAGGGCTGGGGCTGGGCGGTGGCTGGGGCTGGGGCTGGGGGGCAGGGCTAGGGCAGGGCTGGGGGCTGGGCTGGGGCTGGGTTTGGGCTGGGGCAGGGCTGGGGCTGGGCTAGGGCTGTGGCTGGGCTGTGGCTGGAGCTGGGCTGGGGCTGAGGGTGGGGCTGGGGCTGGGCTAGGGCTTGGCTGGGGCCAGGGCTGCGACTGGGGCTGGGTCCAGGGCTGGGGCTGCATTTTGTGCAGAGCTGGGGCTGGGGCAGGGCAGGGGCTGGGGCAGGGCTGGGCTAGGGCTGAACTTGGGCAGGGCTGGGGCTGGGGCTGGGGACAGGGATGGGCTGGGTCTGGGGCTTGGGCTGGGGCAGGGCTGGACCTGGGCTGGGGATGGGCCTAGGCTGGCGCAGGGCTGGGGCTGGGCTGGGGCTGGAGCCAGGGTTGGGGCAGGAGCCAGGGCTGGGGCAGGGCTGAGGTCAGGCCTGGGGCTGTGGCTGGGGCAGGGCTGGGGCTAGGCTGGGGCTGGGCTTGGGGCTGGGACTGGGTCCAGGGCAGGGGGCTGGACTGGGTCTGGGGCTGGGGCTGGGTCCAGGTTGGGGCTGGGGCTGGGCTGGGGGCAGGGCAGGGGCTGGGACTGGGTCCAGGGCAGGGGCTGGACTGGGGCTGGGGCTGGTCTCGGGCTGGTCTGGGGCTGGGGCTGGGTCCAGGGTGGGCCTGGGGCTGGGCTGGGGCTGGGCTGGGGATGGGACTGGGTCCAGGGTGGGGGGTGGGGCCGGGGCTGGGGCAGGACTGGGGCCGGACTGGGGATGGGCTGGGCTGGGGGGTGGGTTCATGGCTGTGGCTGGGCAGTGGCTGGAGCTGGGCTGGGGGCTGAGGGTGGGGCTGGGGCTGGGCTAGGGGCTGGGGCTGAACTTGGGCAGGGCTGGGGGCTGGGGCTGGGCTGGGGCTGGGCTGGGGCTGGGGCTGGGTCCAGGGTGGGGCTGGGGGCCGGGGGCTGGGGCAGGACTGGGGCCGGACTGGGGATGGGCTGGGCTGGGGGTGGGTTCATGGCTGTGGCTGGGCAGTGGCTGGAGCTGGGCTGGGGTGAGGGTGGGTCTGGGACTGGGCTAGGGCTGGGGCTGGGGCTGCAGACAGGGCTGGGGCTAGGGCTGAGGTAGGGGTAGGGCTGGGGCTGGATTGGGGCCAGGACTGGGGCAGGACTAGGCTTGAGGCTGGGCCTTGGTCTGGGGCTGGGTTGGCGCAGGGCTGGGGCTTGGTCCAGGGCTGGGGGCTGGGCTAGGGTAGGGCTGGGTCTGGGGCTGGGCTGGGTCTGGGTCCAGGGCTGTGGCTGGGCTGTGGCTGGAGCTGGGCTGGGGCTGGGCTAGGGCTGGGCTGGGGACAGGGCTGCGACTGGGTCTGGATCCAGGGCTGGGGCTGGGCTGCGGCTGGGGCTGGGCTGGGGCAGGGCTGGGGCTGGGCTGGGCCGGGGATGAGGCTGGGGTGGGGCTGGGGCTGGGTCCAGGGCAGGGCTTGGGCTTGGGCTGGAACTGGGGCTGGGCTGGGGCTGAGGGCAGGGCTGGGGCAGGGCTGGGTCTGGGCCTGGAACCAAGTCTTGGTCAGGGCTGGGGCTGGGGCTGGGGCTGGGGCTGGGCGGGGCTAGGGCTGGGCATGCAGGGATAGGGCTGGGGCTGGGGGCTGGGCTGGGGCTGGGTTTGGGCTGGGGGAGGGCTGGGGCTGAGTCCAGGGCTGGGGCAGGGCTGTGGCTGGGGATGGGGCTGGGCTGGGGCTAGGTCCAGGGCTGTGGCTGGGCTGTGGCTGGAGCTGGGCTGGTGCTGAGGGTGGGGCTGGGGCTGGGGCTGGGGCTGGGTCCATGCCAGGGGCTGGGCTGGGGCTGGGGCTGGGCTGGGGCAGGGCTGGGGCAGGGCAGGACAGGGGGCTGTGGCTGGGCTGTGGCTGGAGCTGGGCTGGGGCCGGGGATGGGGCCGTGAGTGGGGCTTGGCTGGGGCTGGGGCTGGGGCGGGGACTGGGAGAGGGCTGGGTCTGGGGCTGGGTCCAGGGCTGGGGCTGGGCGGTGGCTGGGGCTGGGCTGGGGCAGGGCTTTGGCTGGGGCTGGGGGCTGGGCTGGGGGGCAGGGCTGGGGCTGGGGTTGGGCTGGGGCTGAGGGTGGGGCTGGGGCTGGGCTAGGGCTTTGCTGGGGCCGGGGCTGCGAATGGGGCTGGGTCCAGGGCTGGGGCTGGGCTGTGGCTGTGGCTGGGGCTGGGCTGGGGCAGGGCTGGGCCTGGGCTGGGGATGAGGCTGGGGTGGGGCTGGGGCTGGGTCCAGGGCAGGGGCTTGGTTGGGGCTGGGGCTAGGCTGGGGCAGGTCTGGGGTAGGGCTAGGGTGGGGCTGGGTCCAGGGTGGGCCTGGGGCTGGGCTGGGGGCAGGGCTGGGGCTGGGCGGGTAGCTGGGGCTGGGCTGGTGTTGGGCTGGGGCTGGGGCTGGGTCCAGGGCAGGGTCTGGAATAGGGCTGGGGCTAGGCTGGGGCAGGAGTGGGGCTGGGCGGGGGGATGAGGCTGGGGTGGGGCTGGGGATGGGTCCAGGGCGGGGCTTGGGCTTGGGCTGGGGCTGGGGCTGGGCTGGGGCTGAGGGCAGGGCTGGGGCAGGGCTGGGTCTGGGCCTGGAACCAAGTCTTGGTCAGGGCTGGGGCTGGGGCTCGCGCTGGGGCTTGGGCTGGGCAGGGCTGGGGCTGGGCATGGACTGGGACTGGGCAGGGATAGGGCTGGGGCTGGGGGCTGGGTCCAGGGCTGGGTTTGGGCTGGGGGAGGGCTGTGGCTATAGCTGGGCTGGGGCTGAGGGTGGGGCTGGGGCTGGGCTAGGGCTGTGGCTGGGCTGTGGCTGGAGCTGGGCTGGGGCTGAGGGTGGGGCTGGGGCTGGGGAAGGTCTGTGGCTGGGGTTGGGCTGGGGTGGGGCTGGCGCTGGGTCCAGGGAAGGGGCTGGGCTGGGGCTGGGGCTGGGTCCAGGGTGGGGCTGGGGCTGGGCTGGTTGCAGGGCTGGGGCTGGGTGGTAGCTGGGGCTGGGCTGGGGCTGGGCATGGGTCCATGGCAGGGGCTGGACTGGGGCAGGGGCTAGGCTGGGGCTGGGGCTGGGTCCAGGGTAGGGGCTGGGCTGGTGCTGGGGCTGGGCCGGGGCAGGGCTGGGGCAGGGGCTGGGCTGGGGCCGAGTGTGGGGCTGGGGCTGGGGCTGGGGCTGTGGAGAGGGCTGGGGCTAGGGCTGAGGTAGGGGTAGGGCTGGGGCTGGATTGGGGCCAGGGCTGGGGCAGGACTAGGCTTGAGGCTGGGCCTTGGGCTGGGGCTGGGTTGGCGCAGGGCTGGGGCTGGGGCTGGAACCAAGGCTTGGGCAGGGCTGGGGCTGGGGCTGGAGCCAGGGCTGGGGCAGGAGCCAGGGCTGGGGCAGGGCTAAGTTCAGGCCTGGGGCTGGGCCTGGGGCAGGGCTGGGGCTAGGCTGAGGCTGGGGCTGGGCCTGGGGCTGGGCTGTGGCTGGGGCTGGGGAGAGGGCTGGGGCTAGGCTGGGGCTGGGCCTGGGGCTGGGCGGTGGCTGGGGCTGGGCTGGGGGCAGAGATGGGGATGGGGTTGGGCTGGGCTGGGGGAACGGATGGGGCTGAGGCTGGGGCTGGTGTTTGGGCTGGGGCAGGGCTGAGGCTGGGGCTGGGTCCAGGGTGGGGCTGGGGCTGGGCTGGGGGCAGGGCAGGGGCTGGGACTGGGTCCAGGGCAGGGGCTGGACTGGGGCTGGGGCTGGTCTGGGGCTGGCCTGGGGCTGGGGCTGGGTCCAGGGTGGGGCTGGGGCTGGGACCGGGGCTGGGCTGGGGTAGGGCTGGCACAGGGCTGGGGCTGGGGCTGTGTCTGGGGCGGGGACTGGGGCAGGGCTAGGCCTGGGGCTGGGCTGGGGCCGAGTCTGGGGCCAGGGCAGGGGCAGGGCTGGGGCAGGGGCTGGAACTGGCGCTGGGCTGGGGCCAAGGTTGGGTCTGGTGCTGGGCTGGTGGCTAGGGTGGGGCTGGGGCTGGGGCTGGGGCTGCGGACAGGGCTGGGGACTAGGGCTGAGGTAGGGGTAGGGCTGGGGCTGGATTGGGGCCAGGGCTGGGGCAGGACTAGGCTTGAGGCTGGGCCTTGGGCTGGGGCTGGGTTGGTGCAGGGCTGGGGCTGGGGCAGGGCTGGGCTGGGGCTGGGGATGGGGCCGTGAGTGGGGCTTGGCTGGGGCTGGGGCTGGGGCTGGGCCGGGGCAGGGCTCGGCCTGGGCTGGGGATGAGGCTGGGATGGGGCTGGGGCTGGGTCCAGGGCAGGGGCTTGGCTGGGGCTGGGGCTAGGCTGGGGCAGGTCTGGGGTAGGGCTGGGGTGGGGCTGGGTCCAGGGTGGGCCTGGGGCTGGGCTGGGGGCAGGGCTGGGGCTGGGCGGTAGCTGGGGCTGGGCTGGTGTTGGGCTGGGGCTGGGACTGGGTCCAGGGCAGGGTCTGGAATAGGGCTGGGGCTAGGCTGGGGCAGGGGTAGGGCTGGGCAGGGGATGAGGCTGGGGTGGGGCTGGGGATGGGTCCAGGGCAGGGCTTGGGCTTGGGCTGGGGCTGGGGCTGGGCTGGGGCTGAGGGCAGGGCTGGGGCAGGGCTGGGTCTGGGCCTGGAACCAAGTCTTGGTCAGGGCTGGGGCTGGGGCTGGGGCTGGGGCTGGGCGGGGCTTGGGCTGGGCATGGACCGGGACTGGGCAGGGGATAGGGCTGGGGCTGGGGGCTGGGCTGGGGCTGGGTTTGGGCTGGGGGAGGGCTGGGGCTGAGTCCAGGGCTGGGGCAGAGCTGTGGCTGGGGATGGGGCTGGGCTGGGGCTAGGTCCAGGGCTGTGGCTGGGCTGTGGCTGGAGCTGGGCTGGTGCTGAGGGTGGGGCTGGGGCTGGGGCTGGGGCTGAGCTGGGCTGGGTCCATGGGAGGGGCTGGGCTGTGACTGGAGCTGGGCTGGGGCGGGGATGGGGCCGTGAGTGGGGCTTGGCTGGGGCTGGGGCAGGGCTGGGGTAAGGCTGGGGCTGGGGCTGGGTCGGAGCAGGGCTGGGGCTGGGGAAGGTCTGTGGCTGGGGATGAGGCTGGGGTGGGGGCTGGCGCTGGGTCCAGGGAAGGGGCTGGGCTGGGGCTGGGGCTGGGTCCAGGGTGGGGCTGGGGCTGGGCTAGTTGCAGGGCTGGGGCTGGGTGGTAGCTGGGGCTGGGCTGGGGCTGGGGCTAGGCTGGGGCTGGGGCTGGGTCCAGGGTAGGGGCTGGGCTGGGGCTGGGGCTGGGGCTGGGCCGGGGCAGGGCTGGGGCAGGGGCTGGGCTGGGGCCGAGTGTGGGGCTGGGGCTGGGGCTGAGGGCAGGGCTGGGCTTGGTTTGGGGCAGGGCTGGGGCCGGGCTGGGGCTGCATTATGTGCAGAGCTGGGGCTGGGGCAGGGCAGGGGCTGGGGCAGGGCTGGGCTAGGGCTGAACTTGGGCAGGGCTGGGGCTGGGGCTGGGGCTGGGGCAGGGATGGGCTGGGTCTGGGGCTTGGGCTGGGGGCAGGGCTGGACCTGGGCTGGGGATGGGGCTGGGCTGGGGATGGGCCTAGGCTGGCGCAGGGCTGGGGCTGGAGAGAGGGCTGGAGCCAGGGTTGGGGGAGGAGCCAGGGCTGGGGCAGGGCTGAGGTCAGGGCCTGGGGCTGCGGCTGGGGCAGGGCTGGGGCTAGGGCTGGGGCTGGGCTTGGGGCTGGGGCTGGGTCCAGGTTGGGGGCTGGGGCTGGGCAGGGGGCAGGGCAGGGGCTGGGACTGGGTCCAGGGCAGGGGCTGGACTGGGGCTGTGGCTGGTCTGGGGCTGGTCTGGGGCTGGGGCTGGGTCCAGGGTGGGCTGGGGCTGGGCTGGGGCTGGGCTCGGGATGGGACTGGGTCCAGGGCAGGGGCTGGACTGGGGCTGGGCCTGGGGCTGGGCTGGGGCTGGGGCTGGGTCCAGGGTGGGGCTGGGGCCGGGGCTGGGGCAGGACTGGGGCCGGACTGGGGATGGGCTGGGCTGGGGGTGGGTTCATGGCTGTGGCTGGGCAGTGGCTGGAGCTGGGCTGGGGCTGAGGGTGGGGCTGGGGCTGGGCTAGGGCTGGGGCTGGGGGCTGCGGACAGGGCTGGGGCTAGGGCTGAGGTAGGGGTAGGGCTGGGGCTGGATTGGGGCCAGGACTGGGGCAGGACTAGGCTTGAGGCTGGGCCTTGGTCTGGGGCTGGGTTGGCGCAGGGCTGGGGGCTTGGTCCAGGGCTGGGGCTGGGCTAGGGTAGGGCTGGGTCTGGGGCTGGGCTGGGTCTGGGTCCAGGGCTGTGGCTGGGCTGTGGCTGGAGCTGGGCTGGGGCCGGGGATGGGGCCGTGAGTGGGGCTTGGCTGGGGCTGGGGAAGGGCTGGGGTAAGGCTGGGGCTGGGGCTGGGTCGGAGCAGGGCTGGGGCTGGGGAAGGTCTGTGGCTGGGGATGAGGCTGGGGTGGGGCTGGCGCTGGGTCCAGGGAAGGGGCTGGGCTGGGGCTGGGGCTGGGTCCAGGGTGGGGCTGGGGCTGGGCTAGTTGCAGGGCTGGGGCTGGGTGGTAGCTGGGGGCTGGGCTGGGGCTGGGGCTAGGCTGGGGCTGGGGATGGGTCCAGGGTAGGGGCTGGGCTGGGGCCGAGTGTGGGGCTGGGGCTAGGGCAGGGGCTGAGGGCAGGGCTGGGCTTGGTTTGGGGCAGGGCTGGGGCCGGGCTGGGGCTGCATTTTGTGCAGAGCTGGGGCTGGGGCAGGGCAGGGGCTGGGGCAGGGCTGGGCTAGGGCTGAACTTGGGCAGGGCTGGGGCTGGGGCTGGGGCTGGGGGCAGGGGATGGGCTGGGTCTGGGGCTTAGGCTGGGGCAGGGCTGGACCTGGGCTGGGGATGGGGCTGGGCTGGGGATGGGCCTAGGCTGGCGCAGGGCTGGGGCTGGGCTGGGGCTGGAGCCAGGGTTGGGGCAGGAGCCAGGGCTGGGGCAGGGCTGAGGTCAGGCCTGGGGCTGTGGCTGGGGCAGGGCTGGGGCTAGGCTGGGGCTGGGACTGGGTCCAGGGCAGGGGCTGGGGCTGGTCTGGGGCTAGGCTGGGGCTGGGACTGGGTCCAGGGCAGGGGCTGGACTGGGGCTGGTCTGGGGGCTGGTCTGGGGCTGGGGCTGGGTCCAGGGTGGGGCTGGGGCTGGGCTGGGGCTGGGCTGGGGATGGGACTGGGTCCAGGGCAGGGGGCTGGACTGGGGCTGGGCCTGGGGCTGGGCTGGGGCTGGGGCTGGGTCCAGGGTGGGGCTGGGGCTGGGCTAGGGCTGGGGCTGGGGCTGCGGACAGGGCTGGGGCTAGGGCTGAGGTAGGGGTAGGGCTGGGGCTGGATTGGGGCCAGGACTGGGGCAGGACTAGGCTTGAGGCTGGGCCTTGGTCTGGGGCTGGGTTGGCGCAGGGCTGGGGCTTGGTCCAGGGCTGGGGCTGGGCTAGGGTAGGGCTGGGTCTGGGGCTGGGCTGGGTCTGGGTCCAGGGCTGTGGCTGGGCTGTGGCTGGAGCTGGGCTGGGGCTGAGGGTGGGGCTGGGGCTGGGCTAGGGCTGGGCTGGGGACAGGGCTGCGACTGGGTCTGGATCCAGGGCTGGGGCTGGGCTGCGGCTGGGGCTGGGCTGGGGCAGGGCTGGGGCTGGGGCTGGGGCTGGGGCTGGGGCAGGGCTGGGGCTGGGCAGGGGATGAGGCTGGGGTGGGGCTGGGGCTGGGGTCCAGGGCAGGGCTTGGGCTTGGGCTGGAACTGGGGCTGGGCTGGGGCTGAGGGCAGGGCTGGGGCAGGTCTGTGTCTGGGCCTGGAACCAAGTCTTGGTCAGGGCTGGGGCTGGGGCTGGGGCTGGGGCTGGGCATTGACCGGGACCTGGCAGGGTTAGGGCTGGGGCTGGGTTTGGGCTGGGGCAGGGCTGGGGCTGAGTCCAGGGCTGGGGCAGGGCTGTGGCTGGGGATGGGGCTGGGCTGGGGCTAGGTCCAGGGCTGTGGCTGGGCTGTGGCTGGAGCTGGGCTGGTGCTGAGGGTGGGGCTGGGGCTGGGGCTGGGGCTGGGTCCATGCCAGGGGCTGGGCTGGGGCTGGGGCTGGGCTGGGGCAGGGCTGGGGCAGGGGCAGGACAGGGGCTGTGGCTGGGCTGTGGCTGGAGCTGGGCTGGGGCCGGGAATGGGGCCTGTGAGTGGGGCTTGGCTGGGGCTGGGGCTGGGGCGGGGACTGGGAGAGGGCTGGGTCTGGGGCTGGGTCCAGGGCTGGGGCTGGGCGGTGGCTGGGGCTGGGCTGGGGCAGGGCTTTGGCTGGGGCTGGGGCTGGGCTGGGGGCAGGGCTGGGGCTGGGGTTGGGCTGGGGCAGGGCTGGGGCTGCGGACAGGGCTGGGGCTAGGGCTGAGGTAGGGGTAGGGCTGGGGCTGGATTGGGGCCAGGGCTGGGGCAGGACTAGGCTTGAGGCTGGGCCTTGGGCTGGGGCTGGGGTTGGTGCAGGGCTGGGGCTGGGGCAGGGCTGGGCTGGGGCTGGGGATGGGGCCGTGAGTGGGGCTTGGCTGGGGCTGGGGCTGGGGCTGGGCCGGGGCAGGGCTGGGCCTGGGCTGGGGATGAGGCTGGGATGGGGCTGGGGCTGGGTCCAGGGCAGGGGCTTGGCTGGGGCTGGGGCTAGGCTGGGGCAGGTCTGGGGTAGGGCTGGGGTGGGGCTGGGTCCAGGGTGGGCCTGGGGCTGGGCTGGGGGCAGGGCTGGGGGCTGGGCGGTAGCTGGGGCTGGGCTGGTGTTGGGCTGGGGCTGGGGACTGGGTCCAGGGCAGGGTCTGGAATAGGGCTGGGGCTAGGCTGGGGCAGGGGTGGGGCTGGGCAGGGGATGAGGCTGGGGTGGGGCTGGGGATGGGTCCAGGGCAGGGCTTGGGCTTGGGCTGGAGCTGGGGCTGGGCTGGGGCTGAGGGCAGGGCTGGGGCAGGGCTGGGTCTGGGCCTGGAACCAAGTCTTGGTCAGGGCTGGGGCTGGGGCTGGGGGCTGGGGCTGGGCGGGGCTTGGGCTGGGCATGGACCCGGGACTGGGCAGGGATAGGGCTGGGGCTGGGGGCTGGGCTGGGGCTGGGTTTGGGCTGGGGGAGGGCTGGGGCTGAGTCCAGGGCTGGGGCAGAGCTGTGGCTGGGGATGGGGCTGGGCTGGGGCTAGGTCCAGGGCTGTGGCTGGGCTGTGGCTGGAGCTGGGCTGGTGCTGAGGGTGGGGCTGGGGCTGGGGCTGGGGCTGGGCTGGGGCTGGGTCCATGGGAGGGGCTGGGCTGTGACTGGAGCTGGGCTGGGGCCGGGGATGGGGCCGTGAGTGGGGCTTGGCTGGGTGCTGGGGCTGGGGCGGGGACTGGGAGAGGGCTGGGGCTGGGGCTGGGTCCAGGGCTGGGGCTGGGCGGTGGCTGGGGCTGGGCTGGGGCGGGGGACTGGGAGAGGGCTGGGGCTGGGGCTGGGTCCAGGGCTGGGGCTGGGCGGTGGCTGGGGCTGGCTGGGGGCAGGGCTAGGGCTGTGGCTGGAGCTGGGCTGGGGCTGAGGGTGGGGCTGGGGCTGGGCTAGGGCTTGGCTGGGGCCAGGGCTGTGACTGGGGCTGGGTCCAGGGCTGGGGCTGGGCTGTGGCTGCGGCTGGGGCTGGGCTGGGGCTGGGTCCAGGGCAGGGGCTGGGTCCAGGGCAGGGGCTGGGCTGGGGCTGGGGCTGGGTCGGAGCAGGGCTGGGGCTGGGGAAGGTCTGTGGCTGGGGATGAGGCTGGGGTGGGGCTGGCGCTGGGTCCAGGGAAGGGGCTGGGCTGGGGCTGGGGCTGGGTCCAGGGTGGGGCTGGGGCTGGGCTAGTTGCAGGGCTGGGGCTGGGTGGTAGCTGGGGCTGGGCTGGGGCTGGGTATGGGTCCAGGGCAGGGGCTGGACTGGGGCTGGGGCTAGGCTGGGGCTGGGGCTGGGTCCAGGTAGGGGCTGGGCTGGGGCTGGGGCTGGGGCTGGGCCGGGGCAGGGCTGGGGCAGCGGCTGGGCTGGGGGCCGAGTGTGGGGCTGGGGCTGGGCTGGGGCTGGGGCTGAGGGGCAGGGCTGGGGCTGGGCTAGGGCTGGGGCTGGGGCTGCGGACAGGGCTGGGGCTAGGGCTGAGGTAGGGGTAGGGCTGGGGCTGGATTGGGGCCAGGACTGGGGCAGGACTAGGCTTGAGGCTGGGCCTTGGTCTGGGGCTGGGTTGGCGCAGGGCTGGGGCTTGGTCCAGGGCTGGGGCTGGGCTAGGGTAGGGGCTGGGTCTGGGGCTGGGCTGGGTCTGGGTCCAGGGCTGTGGCTGGGCTGTGGCTGGAGCTGGGCTGGGGCTGAGGGTGGGGCTGGGGCTGGGCTAGGGCTGGGCTGGGGACAGGGCTGCGACTGGGTCTGGATCCAGGGCTGGGGCTGGGCTGCGGCTGGGGCTGGGCTGGGGCAGGGCTGGGGCTGGGGCTGGGGCTGGGGCTGGGGCAGGGCTGGGGCTAGGGCAGGGGATGAGGCTGGGGTGGGGCTGGGGCTGGGTCCAGGGCAGGGCTTGGGCTTGGGCTGGAACTGGGGCTGGGCTGGGGCTGAGGGCAGGGCTGGGGCAGGGCTGTGTCTGGGCCTGGAACCAAGGTCTTGGTCAGGGCTGGGGCTGGGGCTGGGGCTGGGGCTGGGCATTTGACCGGGACTGGGCAGGGTTAGGGCTGGGGCTGGGTTTGGGCTGGGGCAGGGCTGGGGCTGAGTCCAGGGCTGGGGCAGGGCTGTGGCTGGGGATGGGGCTGGGCTGGGGCTAGGTCCAGGGCTGTGGCTGGGCTGTGGCTGGAGCTGGGCTGGTGCTGAGGGTGGGGCTGGGGCTGGGGCTGGGGCTGGGTCCATGCCAGGGGCTGGGCTGGGGCTGGGGCTGGGCTGGGGCAGGGGCTGGGGCAGGGCAGGACAGGGGCTGTGGCTGGGCTGTGGCTGGAGCTGGGCTGGGGCCGGGAATGGGGCCGTGAGTGGGGCTTGGCTGGGGCTGGGGCTGGGGCGGGGACTGGGAGAGGGCTGGGGCTGGGGCTGGGTCCAGGGCTGGGGCTGGGCGGTGGCTGGGGCTGGGCTGGGGGGCTGGGGCTGGGCTGGGGGCAGGGCTGGGGCTGGGGTTGGGCTGGGGCAGGGCTGGGGGCTGCGGACAGGGCTGGGGCTAGGGCTGAGGTAGGGGTAGGGCTGGGGCTGGATTGGGGCCAGGGCTGGGGCAGGACTAGGCTTGAGGCTGGGCCTTGGGCTGGGGCTGGGTTGGTGCAGGGCTGGGGCTGGGGCAGGGCTGGGCTGGGGCTGGGGATGGGGCCGTGAGTGGGGCTTGGCTGGGGCTGGGGCTGGGGCTGGGCCGGGGCAGGGCTGGGCCTGGGCTGGGGATGAGGCTGGGATGGGGCTGGGGCTGGGTCCAGGGCAGGGGCTTGGCTGGGGCTGGGGCTAGGCTGGGGCAGGTCTGGGGTAGGGCTGGGGTGGGGCTGGGTCCAGGGTGGGCCTGGGGCTGGGCTGGGGGCAGGGCTGGGGCTGGGCGGTAGCTGGGGCTGGGCTGGTGTTGGGCTGGGGCTGGGACTGGGTCCAGGGCAGGGTCTGGAATAGGGCTGGGGCTAGGCTGGGGCAGGGGTGGGGCTGGGCAGGGGATGAGGCTGGGGTGGGGCTGGGGATGGGTCCAGGGCAGGGCTTGGGCTTGGGCTGGAGCTGGGGCTGGGCTGGGGCTGAGGGCAGGGCTGGGGCAGGGCTGGGTCTGGGCCTGGAACCAAGTCTTGGTCAGGGCTGGGGCTGGGGCTGGGGCTGGGGCTGGCGGGGCTTGGGCTGGGCATGGACCGGGACTGGGCAGGGATAGGGCTGGGGCTGGGGGGCTGGGCTGGGGCTGGGTTTGGGCTGGGGGAGGGCTGGGGCTGAGTCCAGGGCTGGGGCAGAGCTGTGGCTGGGGATGGGGCTGGGCTGGGGCTAGGTCCAGGGCTGTGGCTGGGCTGTGGCTGGAGCTGGGCTGGTGCTGAGGGTGGGGCTGGGGCTGGGGCTGGGGCTGGGCTGGGGCTGGGTCCATGGGAGGGGCTGGGCTGTGACTGGAGCTGGGCTGGGGCCGGGGATGGGGCCGTGAGTGGGGCTTGGCTGGGTGCTGGGGCTGGGGCGGGGACTGGGAGAGGGCTGGGGCTGGGGCTGGGTCCAGGGCTGGGGCTGGGCGGTGGCTGGGGCTGGGGCTGGGGCGGGGACTGGGAGAGGGCTGGGGCTGGGGCTGGGTCCAGGGCTGGGGCTGGGCGGTGGCTGGGGCTGGGCTGGGGGCAGGGCTAGGGCTGTGGCTGGAGCTGGGCTGGGGGCTGAGGGTGGGGCTGGGCTGGGCTAGGGCTTGGCTGGGGCAGTGGCTGTGACTGGGGCTGGGTTCCAGGGCTGGGGCTGGGCTGTGGCTGCGGCTGGGGCTGGGCTGGGGCTGGGTCCAGGGCAGGGGCTGGGTCCAGGGCAGGGGCTGGGCTGGGGCTGGGGCTGGGTCGGAGCAGGGCTGGGGCTGGGGAAGGTCTGTGGCTGGGGATGAGGCTGGGGTGGGGCTGGCGCTGGGTCCAGGGAAGGGGCTGGGCTGGGGCTGGGGCTGGGTCCAGGGTGGGGGCTGGGGCTGGGCTAGTTGCAGGGCTGGGGCTGGGTGGTAGCTGGGGCTGGGCTGGGGCTGGGTATGGGTCCAGGGCAGGGGCTGGACTGGGGCTGGGGCTAGGCTGGGGCTGGGGCTGGGTCCAGGGTAGGGGCTGGGCTGGGGCTGGGGCTGGGGCTGGGCCGGGGCAGGGCTGGGGCAGCGGCTGGGCTGGGGCCGAGTGTGGGGCTGGGGCTGGGGCTGGGGCTGAGGGCAGGGCTGGGCTTGGTTTGGGGCAGGGCTGGGGCCAGGCTGGGGCTGCATTTTGTGCAGAGCTGGGGCTGGGGCAGGGCAGGGGCTGGGGCAGGGCTGGGCTAGGGCTGAACTTGGGCAGGGCTGGGGCTGGGGCTGGGGCTGGGGGCAGGGATGGGCTGGGTCTGGGGCTTGGGCTGGGGCAGGGCTGGACCTGGGCTGGGGATGGGGCTGGGCTGGGGATGGGCCTAGGCTGGCGCAGGGCTGGGGCTGGGCTGGGGCTGGAGCCAGGGTTGGGGCAGGAGCCAGGGCTGGGGCAGGGCTGAGGTCAGGCCTGGGTCTGCGGCTTGGGCAGGGCTGGGGCTAGGCTGGGGCTGGGCTTGGGGCTGGGACTGGGTCCAGGGCAGGGGCTGGGGCTGGTCTGGGGCTAGGCTGGGGCTGGGACTGGGTCCATGCCAGGGGCTGGGCTGGGGCTGGGGCTGGGCTGGGGCAGGGCTGGGGCAGGGCAGGACAGGGGCTGTGGCTGGGCTGTGGCTGGAGCTGGGCTGGGGCCGGGAATGGGGCCGTGAGTGGGGCTTGGCTGGGGCTGGGGCTGGGGCGGGGACTGGGAGAGGGCTGGGTCTGGGGCTGGGTCCAGGGCTGGGGCTGGGCGGTGGCTGGGGCTGGGCTGGGGCAGGGCTTTGGCTGGGGCTGGGGCTGGGCTGGGGGCAGGGCTGGGCTGGGGCTGGGGTTGGGCTGGGGCAGGGCTGGGGCTGCGGACAGGGCTGGGGCTAGGGCTGAGGTAGGGGTAGGGCTGGGGCTGGATTGGGGCCAGGGCTGGGGCAGGACTAGGCTTGAGGCTGGGCCTTGGGCTGGGGCTGGGTTGGTGCAGGGCTGGGGCTGGGGCAGGGCTGGGCTGGGGCTGGGGATGGGGCCGTGAGTGGGGCTTGGCTGGGGCTGGGGGCTGGGGCTGGGCCGGGGCAGGGCTGGGCCTGGGCTGGGATGAGGCTGGGATGGGGCTGGGGCTGGGTCCAGGGCAGGGGCTTGGCTGGGGCTGGGGCTAGGCTGGGGCAGGTCTGGGGTAGGGCTGGGGTGGGGCTGGGTCCAGGGTGGGCCTGGGGCTGGGCTGGGGGCAGGGCTGGGGCTGGGCGGTAGCTGGGGCTGGGCTGGTGTTGGGCTGGGGCTGGGACTGGGTCCAGGGCAGGGTCTGGAATAGGGCTGGGGCTAGGCTGGGGCAGGGGTGGGGCTGGGCAGGGGATGAGGCTGGGTGGGGCTGGGGATGGGTCCAGGGCAGGGCTTGGGCTTGGGCTGGAGCTGGGCTGGGCTGGGGCTGAGGGCAGGGCTGGGGCAGGGCTGGGTCTGGGCCTGGAACCAAGTCTTGGTCAGGGCTGGGGCTGGGGCTGGGGCTGGGGCTGGGCGGGGCTTGGGCTGGGCATGGACCGGGACTGGGCAGGGATAGGGCTGGGGCTGGGGGCTGGGCTGGGGCTGGGTTTGGGCTGGGGGAGGGCTGGGGCTGAGTCCAGGGCTGGGGCAGAGCTGTGGCTGGGGATGGGGCTGGGCTGGGGCTAGGTCCAGGGCTGTGGCTGGGCTGTGGCTGGAGCTGGGCTGGTGCTGAGGGTGGGGCTGGGGCTGGGGCTGGGGCTGGGCTGGGGCTGGGTCCATGGGAGGGGCTGGGCTGTGACTGGAGCTGGGCTGGGGCCGGGGATGGGGCCGTGAGTGGGGCTTGGCTGGGTGCTGGGGCTGGGGCGGGGACTGGGAGAGGGCTGGGGCTGGGGCTGGGTCCAGGGCTGGGGCTGGGCGGTGGCTGGGGCTGGGGCTGGGGCGGGGACTGGGAGAGGGCTGGGGCTGGGGCTGGGTCCAGGGCTGGGGCTGGGCGGTGGCTGGGGCTGGGCTGGGGGCAGGGCTAGGGCTGTGGCTGGAGCTGGGCTGGGGCTGAGGGTGGGGCTGGGGCTGGGCTAGGGCTTGGCTGGGGCCAGGGCTGTGACTGGGGCTGGGTCCAGGGCTGGGGCTGGGCTGTGGCTGCGGCTGGGGCTGGGCTGGGGCTGGGTCCAGGGCAGGGGCTGGGTCCAGGGCAGGGGCTGGGCTGGGGCTGGGGCTGGGTCGGAGCAGGGCTGGGGCTGGGGAAGGTCTGTGGCTGGGGATGAGGCTGGGGTGGGGCTGGCGCTGGGTCCAGGGAAGGGGCTGGGCTGGGGCTGGGGCTGGGTCCAGGGTGGGGCTGGGGCTGGGCTAGGGCTGGGGCTGGGGCTGCGGACAGGGCTGGGGCTAGGGCTGAGGTAGGGGTAGGGCTGGGACTGGATTGGGGCCAGGACTGGGGCAGGACTAGGCTTGAGGCTGGGCCTTGGTCTGGGGCTGGGTTGGCGCAGGGCTGGGCTTGGTCCAGGGCTGGGGCTGGGCTAGGGTAGGGCTGGGTCTGGGGCTGGGCTGGGTCTGGGTCCAGGGCTGTGGCTGGGCTGTGGCTGGAGCTGGGCTGGGGCTGAGGGTGGGGCTGGGGCTGGGCTAGGGCTGGGCTGGGGACAGGGCTGCGACTGGGTCTGGATCCAGGGCTGGGGCTGGGCTGCGGCTGGGGCTGGGCTGGGGCAGGGCTGGGGCTGGGGCTGGGGCAGGGCTGGGGCTGGGCAGGGGATGAGGCTGGGGTGGGGCTGGGGCTGGGGCTGGGTCCAGGGCAGGGCTTGGGCTTGGGCTGGAACTGGGGCTGGGCTGGGGCTGAGGGCAGGGCTGGGGCAGGGCTGTGTCTGGGCCTGGAACCAAGTCTTGGTCAGGGCTGGGGCTGGGGCTGGGGCTGGGGCTGGGCGGGGCTTGGGCTGGGCATTGACCGGGACTGGGCAGGGATAGGGCTGGGGCTGGGTTTGGGCTGGGGCAGGGCTGGGGCTGAGTCCAGGGCTGGGGCAGGGCTGTGGCTGGGGATGAGGCTGGGCTGGGGCTAGGTCCAGGGCTGTGGCTGGGCTGTGGCTGGAGCTGGGCTGGTGCTGAGGGTGGGGCTGGGGCTGGGGCTGGGGCTGGGTCCATGCCAGGGGCTGGGCTGGGGCTGGGGCTGGGCTGGGGCAGGGCTGGGGCAGGGCAGGACAGGGGCTGTGGCTGGGCTGTGGCTGGAGCTGGGCTGGGGCCGGGAATGGGGCCGTGAGTGGGGCTTGGCACAGGGGCTGTGGCTGGGCTGTGGCTGGAGCTGGGCTGGGGCCGGGAATGGGGCCGTGAGTGGGGCTTGGCTGGGGCTGGGGCTGGGGCGGGGACTGGGAGAGGGCTGGGGCTGGGGCTGGGTCCAGGGCTGGGGCTGGGCGGTGGCTGGGGCTGGGCTGGGGCAGGGCTTTGGCTGGGGCTGGGGCTGGGCTGGGGGCAGGGCTGGGGCTGGGGTTGGGCTGGGGCAGGGCTGGGGCTGGGCTAGGGCAGGGCTGGGGCAGGGCTGGGGCTGGGTTTGGGCTGGGGCAGGGCTGGGACTGGCTAGGGCTGTGGCTGGGCTGTGGCTGGAGCTGGGCTGGGGCTGAGGGTGGGGCTGGGGCTGGGCTAGGGCTTTGCTGGGGGCCGGGGGCTGCGAATGGGACTGGGTCCAGGGCTGGGGCTGGGCTGTGGCTGTGGCTGTGGCTGGGCTGTGGCAGGGCTGGGCCTGGGCTGGGGATGAGGCTGGGGTGGGGCTGGGGCTGGGTCCAGGGGCAGGGGCTTGGCTGGGGCTGGGGGCTAGGCTGGGGCAGGTCTGGGGTAGGGCTGGGGTGGGGCTGGTCCAGGGTGGGCCTGGGGCTGGGCTGGGGGGCAGGGCTGGGGCTGGGCGGTAGCTGGGGCTGGGCTGGTGTTGGGTGGGGCTGGGACTGGGTCCAGGGCAGGGTCTGGAATAGGGCTGGGGCTTAGGCTGGGGCAGGGGTGGGGCTGGGCAGGGGATGAGGCTGGGGTGGGGCTGGGGATGGGTCCAGGGCAGGGCTTGGGCTTGGGCTGGGGCTGGGGCTGGGCTGGGGCTGAGGGCAGGGCTGGGGCAGGGCTGGGTCTGGGCCTGGAACCAAGTCTTGGTCAGGGCTGGGGCTGGGGCTGGGGCTGGGGCTGGGCGAGGCTTGGGCTGGGCAGGGCTGGGGCTGGGCATGGACCGGGACTGGGCAGGGATAGGGCTGGGGCTGGGGGCTGGGCTGGGGCTGGGTTTGGGCTGGGGGAGGGCTGGGGCTGAGTCCAGGGCTGGGGCAGAGCTGTGGCTGGGGATGGGGCTGGGCTGGGGCTAGGTCCAGGGCTGTGGCTGGGCTGTGGCTGGAGCTGGGCTGGTACTGAGGGTGGGGCTGGGGCTGGGGCTGGGGCTGGGGGCTGGGGCTGGGGCTGGGTCCATGCCAGGGGCTGGGCTGGGGCTGGGGCTGGGCTGGGGCAGGGCTGGGGCAGGGCAGGACAGGGGCTGTGGCTGGGCTGTGGCTGGAGCTGGGCTGGTGGCCGGGGATGGGGCCGTGAGTGGGGCTTGGCTGGGGCTGGGGCTGGGGCGGGGACTGGGAGAGGGCTGGGGCTGGGGCTGGGTCCAGGGCTGGGGCTGGGCGGTGGCTGGGGCTGGGCTGGGGCAGGGCTTGGCTGGGGCTGGGGCTGGGCTGGGGGGCAGGGCTGGGGCTGGGGGTTGGGCTGGGGCAGGGGCTGGGGCTGGGCTAGGGCAGGGCTGGGGCAGGGCTGGGGCTGGGTTTGGGCTGGGGCAGGGCTGGGGCTGGGCTAGGGCTGTGGCTGGGCTGTGGCTGGAGCTGGGCTGGGGCTGAGGGTGGGGCTGGGGCTGGGCTAGGGCTTTGCTGGGGCCGGGCTGCGAATGGGGCTGGTTCCAGGGCTGGGGCTGGGCTGGTGGGCTGTGGCTGTGGCTGGGCTGTGGCAGGGCTGGGCCTGGGCTGGGGATGAGGCTGGGGTGGGGGCTGGGGCTGGGGTCCAGGGCAGGGGCTTGGCTGGGGCTGGGGCTAGGCTGGGGCAGGGCTGGGGCTGGGCTGGGGTTGGGCTGGGCTGGGGCTGGGACTGGGTCCAGGGCAGGGCTGGGCTAGGGCTGGGGCTGGGACAGGGCTGGGCTAGGGATGGGATGGGGCCGAGGATGGGGCCGGGGGGTGGGGCTGGGGCTGGGGCAGGGCTGGGCCTGGGCTGGGGATGAGGCTGGGATGGGGCTGGGGCTGGGTCCAGGGCAGGGGCTTGGCTGGGGCTGGGGCTAGGCTGGGGCAGGTCTGGGGCAGGGCTGGGGCTGGGCTGGGGTTGGGCTGGGCTGGGGCTGGGACTGGGTCCAGGGCAGGGCTGGGCTAGGGCTGGGGCTGGGACAGGGCTGGGCTAGGGATGGGAATGGGGGCCGAGGATGGGGGCCGGGGGTGGGGCTGGGGCTGGGGCAGGGCTGGGCCTGGGCTGGGGATGAGGCTGGGATGGGGCTGGGGCTGGGTCCAGGGCAGGGGCTTGGCTGGGGATGGGGCTGGGCTGGGGCTAGGTCCAGGGCTGTGGCTGGGCTGTGGCTGGAGTTGGGCTGGTGCTGAGGGTGGGGCTGGGGCTGGGGCTGGGGCTGGGTCCATGCCAGGGGGCTGGGCGGTGGCTGGGGCTGGGCTGGGCAGGGCTTTGGCTGGGGCTGGGGCTGGGCTGGGGTTGGGCTGGGGCAGGGCTGGGGCTGGGCTAGGGCAGGGCTGGGGCAGGGCTGGGGCTGGGTTTGGGCTGGGGCAGGACTGGGGCTGGGCTAGGGCTGTGGCTGGGCTGTGGCTGGAGCTGGGCTGGGGCTGAGGGTGGGGCTGGGGCTGGGCTAGGGCTTTGCTGGGGCCGGGGGCTGCCGAATGGGGCTGGGTCCAGGGCTGGGGCTGGGCTGTGGCTGGGGCTGGGGCTGGGCTGGGGGCTGGGTCCAGGGGCAGGGTTGGGTCCAGGGCAGGGGCTGGGCTGGGGGCTGGGGCTGGGTCGGGGCAGGGCTGGGGCTGGGGGAAGGTCTTGTGGCTGGGGATGAGGCTGGGGGTGGGTCTGGGGCTGGGTCCAGGGTGGGGCTGGGGCTGGGCTGGTTGCAGGGCTGGGGCTGGGTGGTGGCTGGGGCTGGGCTGGGACTGGGCTGGGGATGGGACTGGGTCCAGGGCAGGGGCTGGACTGGGGCTGGGCCTGGTGCTGGGCTGGGGCTGGGTCCAGGGTGGGGCTGGGGCTGGGGCTGGGGCAGAACTGGGGCCGGACTGGGGATGGGCTGGGCTTGGGGGTGGGTTCATGGCTGTGGCTGGGCAGTGGCTGGAGCTGGGCTGGGGCTGAGGGTGGGGCTGGGGCTGGGCTAGGGCTGGGCTGGTGCCGGGGCTGCGAGTGGTGCTGGATCCAGGGCTGGGGCTGGGGCCGGGGCAGGGCTGGGCTGGGGCAGGGCTGGGGCCGGGCTGGGGCTGGGTTCAGTGCAGGGCTGGGGCTGGGGGCAGGGCTGGACTGGGGCCGGGGATGGGGCTGGGGCTGGGTCCAGGGTGGGGGCTGGGGCCGGGGCTGGGGCAGGACTGTGGCCGGACTGGGGATGGGCTGGGCTGGGGGTGGGTTTCATGGCTGTGGGTGGGGCAGTGGCTGGAGCTGGGCTGGGGCTAGGCTGGGGCTGGGGCTGGGTCCAGGGTTGGGCTGGGTCTGGGGCTGGGGCAGAACTGGGGGCCGGGCTGGGGCTGGGTCTGGGCTGAGGGCAGGGCTGTGGCAGGGCTGGGGATGGGGCTGGGGCTGGGGCAAGGCTGGGGCTGGGCTGGGGCTGATCTGGGGCGGGGGCTGGGGTGGGGGCTGCGTCCAGGGTAGGGGCTGGGCTGAGGCTGGGGCTGGGATGGGGCCGAGTGTGGGGCTGGGGCTGGGGCTGGGGCTGAGGGCAGGGCTGGGGCTAGAGCTGGGGCAGGGCTGGAGCCGGGCTGGGGCTGCGTTATGTGCAGAGCTGGGGCTGTGGCAGGGCAGGGGCTGGGGCAGGGCTGGGCTAGGGCTGAACTTGGGCAGGGCTGGGGCTGGGGCTGGGGGCAGGGATGGGCTGGGTCTGGGGCTTGGGCTGGGGGCAGGGCTGGACCTGGTCTGGGTATGAGGCTGGAGTGGGGCTGGGGCTGGGTCCAGGGCAGGGGTCTGGGCTGGGGATGGGGCTGCGCTGGGGATGGGCCTAGGCTGACACAGGGCTGGGGCTGGGCTGGGGCTGGAGCCAGGGTTGGGGCAGGAGCCAGGGCTGGGGCAGGGCTGAGGTCAGGCCTGGGGCTGCGGCTGGGGCAGGGCTGGGGCTGGGGCTAGGGCTGGGCTTGGGGCTGGGACTGGGTCCGGGGCTGGGACTGGGTCCAGGGCAGGGGCTGGACTGGGGCCTGGGCTGGCCTGGGGCTGGTCTGGGGCTGGGGCTGGGTCCAGATTGTGGCTGGGGCTGGGCTGGGGGGCAAGGCAGGGGCTGGGACTGGGTCCAGGTCAGGGGCTGGACTGGGGCTGGGGCTGGTCTGGGGCTGGTCTGGGGCTGGGGCTGGGTCCAGGTTGGGGCTGGGGCTGGGCTGGGGCTGGGCTGGAGCTGGGCTGGGGCTGAGGGTGGGGCTGGGGCTGGTCTGGGGTCCAGGGTGGGGCAGGGGCTGGGCCTGGGGCTGGGCTGGGGCTGGGGCTGGGTCCAGGGGTGGGGCTGGGGCCGGGGCTGGGGCAGGACTGGGGCCGGGACTGGGGATGGGCTGGGCTGGGGGTGGGTTCATGGCTGTGGCTGGGCAGTGGCTGGAGCTTGGGCTGGGGCTGAGGGTGGGGCTGGGGCTGGGCTAGGGCTGGGGCTGGGGCTGCGGACAGGGCTGGGGCTAGGGCTGAGGTAGGGGTAGGGCTGGGGCTGGATTGGGGCCAGGACTGGGGCAGGACTAGGCTTGAGGCTGGTCCTTGGGCTGGGGCTGGGTTGGCGCAGGGCTGGGGCTTGGTCCAGGGCTGGGGCTGGGCTAGGGCTGGGCTGGGGCCGGGGCTGCGACTGGGGCTGGATCCAGGGCTGGGGCTGGGCTGTGGCTGGGGGCTGGGGCTGGGGCTGGGCTGGGGCTGAGCCGGGGCAGGGCAGGGCTGGGGCCGGGGCTGGGGCAGGACTGGGGCAGGGCTGGGGCTGGGCATGGGACTGGGACTGGGCAGGGGAAGGGCCGGGGCTGGGGGGCTGGGCTGGGGGCTGGGGCTGGGTCCAGGGATGTGGCAGGGCTGTGGCTGGAGCTGGGCTGGGGCTGAGGGTGGGGCTGGGGCTGGGCTAGGGCTGGGCTGGTGCCGGGGCTGCGACTGGGGGCTGGATCCAGGGCTGGGGCTGGGCAGTGGCTGTGGCTGGGCTGGGTCTGAGGGTGGGGCAGGGGGCTGGGTCCAGGGCTGGGGCTGGGCGGTGGCTGAAGCTGGGGCAGGGCGGGGGGGCAGGGCTGGGGCTGGGGTTGGACTGGGGCAGGGC
This sequence comes from Melanerpes formicivorus, assembly GCF_026170545.1. Taxonomy (NCBI): domain Eukaryota; kingdom Metazoa; phylum Chordata; class Aves; order Piciformes; family Picidae; genus Melanerpes; species Melanerpes formicivorus. Next base: position 37,412 of record NW_027142987.1, on the reverse strand, counting down.
TGGGGGCTGGGGACGAGGGTGGTGCAGGGCTGGGGCTGGGCATGGACCGGGACTGGGCAGGGGAAGGGCCGGGGCTGGGGGCTGGGCTGGGGCTGGGTCCAGGGATGTGGCAGGGCTGTGGCTGGAGCTGGGCTGGGGCTGAGGGTGGGGCTGGGGCTGGGCTAGGGCTGGGCTGGTGCCGGGGCTGTGACTGGGGCTGGATCCAGGGTTGGGGCTGGGCAGTGGCTGTGGCTGGGCTGGGGCAGGGCTGGGGCTGGGGCTGGATCCAGGGCTGGGGCTGGGCAGTGGCTGTGGCTGGGCTGGGGCAGGGCTGGGGCCGGGCTGGGCCTGGGTTCGGTGCAGGGCTGGGGCTGGGGCAGGGCTGGGCTGGGGCCGGGCATGGGGCCGTGAGTGGGGCTTGGCTGGGGCTGGGGCAGGTCTGGGGCTGGGGCTGGGCTGGGGCAGGGCTGGGGCTGGGCGGTGGCTGGGCTGGGGCTGGGACTGGGTCCAGGGCAGGGTCTGGACTGGGGCTGGGGCTAGGCTGGGGCTGGGGCTGGGTCCAGGGTGGGGCTGAGGCTGGGCTGCGGGCAGGGCTGGGGCTGGGTGGTGGCTGGGACTCGGGACAGGGCTGGGGATGAGGCTGGGGCTGGGGCTGGGCTGGGGCAGGGCTGGGGGCTGGGGCTGGGGCTGGGGGCTGGGCTGGGGCTGGGGCCGGGGCAGGGCTGGGCCGGGGCAGGACTGGGCTGGGGCAGGGCTGGGCCGGGGCAGGGCTGGGCTGTGGCAAGGCTGGGCTGGGGCTGGGCTGGGGCTGGACCGGGGCAGGGCTGGGGCCGGGGATGGGGCCGTGAGTGGGGCTTGGCTGGGGCTGGGGCTGGGGCTAGGGACTGGGAGAGGGCTGGGGCTGGGGCTGGGTCCAGTGCTGGGGTCTGGGCGGTGGCTGGGCTGGGGCTGGGACTGGGTCCAGGGCAGAGGCTTGGCTGGGGCTGGGGCTAGGCTGGGGCACGGCTGGGGCAGGGCTGGGGCTGGGGCTGGGTCCAGGGTGGGGCTGGGCCTGGGCGGGGGGGCAGGGCTGGGGCTGGGCTGGGGCTGGGGCAGGGGCTGGGGTGGGGCCGGGGATGGGACCGTGAGTGGGGCTTGGCTGGGTCTGGGGCTGGGTCCAGGGCTGGGGCTGAGCGGTGGCTGGGGCTGGGGCTGGGGCTGGGGCTGGGTCCAGGGCTGGGGCTGGGGTTGGGCTGGGGCAGGGCTGGGGCTGGGCTAGGGCTGGGGCTGGGGCTGCGGCTGGGCTGGGTCTGGGTCCCAGGGCTGTGGCTGGGCTGTGGCTGGAGCTGGGCTGGGGCTGAGGGTGGGGGCTGGGGCTGGGCTAGGTCTTGGCTGGGGGCCGGGGCTGCGAATGGGGCTGGGTCCAGGGCTGAGGCTGGGCTGCGGCTGGGGCTGGGGCTAGGCTGGGGCTGGGTCCAGGGCAGAGGCTGGTTCCAGGGCAGGGGCTGGGCTGGGGCTGGGGCTGGGTCGGGGCAGGGCAGGGGCTGGGAAAGGTCTGTGGCTGGGGATGAGGCTGGGGTGGGGCTGGGGGCTGGGGTCCAGGGAAGGGGCTGGGTTGGGTCCTGGGGCTGGTCCAGGGTGGGGCTGGGGCTGGGCAGATTTCAGGGCTGGGGCTGGGTGGTGGCTGGGGCTGGGCTGGGGCTGGGCTGGGGCTGGGAATGGGTCCAGGGCATGGGCTGGGAATGGGTCCAGGGCAGGGGCTGGACTGGGGCTGGGGCTAGGCTGGGGCTGGGGCTGGGTCCAGGGTTGGGCTGGGTCTGGAACTGGGGCAGAACTGGAGCTGGGCTGTGGCTGGGGGCTGGGCTGAGGGCAGGGCTGGGGGTGGGCTGGGGATGGGGCTGGGCTGGGGCTGGACTGAGGGCAGGGCTGGGGGCTGGGTTGGGAGCAGGGCTGGGGCTGGGGCTGGGGACGGGCCTGGGGCAGGACTGAGGCTGGGGCAGGGCTGGGGCTGGGGCTGGGGCTGGGGCTTGGGCTGGGGCAGGGCCGGGGCTGGGGCTGGAACCAAGTCTTGGGCAGGGCTGGGGCTGGGGCTGGGGCCGGGGCTGGGGCAGGGCTGGGGCTGGGCATGGACCGTGACTGGGCAGGGGTAGGGCTGGGGCATGGGCTGGGCTGGGGACGAGGGTGGGGCTGGGGCTGGGGATGGGGGCTGCGGAAAGGGCTGTGGTCGAGCTAGGGCTGGGCTGAGGGCAGGGCTGGGCTAGGGCTGGGGCTGGGGGCAAGGATGGGGCTGGGGCTGGGGCTGGGGCTGGGGCTGGGGCTGGGCCAGGGCTTGGGCTGGGCTGGGACCGGGGCTGGGCTGGGGTAGGGCTGGCACAGGGCTGGAACTGGGGCTGGGCTGGGGGCAAGGTTGGGGCTGGGGCTGGGCTGGTGGCGAGGGTGCGGCTGGGGCTGGGTCTGCGGACAGGGCTGGGGCTAGGGCTGAGGTAGGGGTAGGGCTGGGCTGGATTGGGGGCCAGGGCTGGGGCACGACTAGGCTTGAGGCTGGGCCTTGGGCTGGGGCTGGGTTGTCACAGGGCTGGGGCTGGGGCTGGAACCAAGGCTTGGGCAGGGCTGGGGCTGGGGCTGGAGCCAGGGCTGGGGCAGGGCTGAGGTCCAGCCAGGGGCTGGGGCTGGGGCAGGGCTGGGGCTAGGCTGGGGCTGGGCCTGGGGCTGGGCAGGGCTGGGGCTGGGGCCAGGGCTGGGGCCAGGTTGGGTCTGGGGCTGGGGCTGGGCTGAGGGCACAGCTGGGCTAGGCCTGGGGCTGGTGGGCAGGGCTAGGTTAGGGCTGGGCTGAGGCCTGGGTTGGGTCTGGGCCTGGGGCTGGGGCTGAGGGCAGGGCTGGGCTAGGGCTGGGGCTGGGTCAGGGCTGGGCTAGGGCTGGGCTGGGGCTGGGGATGGGGCCAGGGGTGGGACTGGGGCTGGGTCCAGGGCTGGGGCTGGGCTGGGGCTGGGGGCTGGGCTGGGGCAGTGCTGGGGCTGGGCTGTGGCTGGGCTGTGACCAGGACTGGGCTGGGGCAGGGACTGGGGCAGGGCTTGGGCTGGGACTGGGGCTGGGATGGGGCAGGGCTGGGGCTGGGGCTTGGGCTGGGGCAGGGCTGGGGCTGGGGCAGGGGATGAGGCTGGGGTGGGGCTGGGGCTGGGTCCAGGGCAGGGCTAGGGCTGGGGCTGGGACTGGGCTGGGGCCGAGGGCGGGACTTGGGCAGGGCTGGGGCTGGGGCTGTAAACCAAGTCTTGGGCAGGGCTACGGCTGGGGACAGGGCTGGGGCTAGGCTGGGGCCGAGGGCGGGGCTGGGGCAGGGCCTGGGACTGGGGCTGGAACCAAGTCTTGGGCAGGGCTGGGACTGGGGGCTGGGGCTGGGCAGGGCTGGGGCTGGGCATGGACCGGGACTGGGCAGGGGTAGGGCTGGGGCAGGGGCTGGGCTGGAACCAAGTCTTGGGCAGGGCTGGGGCTGGGGCTGGGGCTGGGCAGGGCTGGGGCTGGGCATGGACCGGGACTGGGCAGGGGTAGGGCTGGGGCAGGGGCTGGGCTGGAACCAAGTCTTGGGCAGGGCTGGGGCTGGGGCTGGGGCTGGGCAGGGCTGGGGCTGGGCATGGACCGGGGACTGGGCAGGGGTAGGGCCGGGGCTGGGGGCTGGGCTGGGGTTGGGCTGTGGCTGGGGCTGGGCTGGGGCTGGTCTGGGGCTGTGGCTGGGGCTGGGCTGCGCCTGGGTCCAGGGCAGGGGCTGGGCTGGGGCTGGGGCTGGGCCGGGGCAGGGCTGGGGCAGGGGCTGGGCTGGGGCCGAGGGTGGGTCTGGGGCTGGGGCTGGGGCTGAGGGCAGGGCTGGGCTAGGGCTAGGGCTGGGGCTGGGGCAGGGGCCGGGGCTGGGGACAGGGCTGGGGCCAGAGCTGGGGCAGGGCTGGGGCCAGGCTGGGGCTGGGTTCGGTGCAGGTCTGGGGCTGGGCCGGGCGGGGGCTGGGACAGGGTTGGGCTTGGGCTTGGGCAGGGTTGGGCTGGGGTAGGGCTGCGGCCGGGGCTGGGGCCGGGGCTGGGGCCCAGGCTGGGGCTGGCGCAGGGGCTGAGCTGGGGGTCTCGCTGAGCTGGGGCTGGGGTAAGGCTGGGGCTGGGCTAAGGGGCTGGGGTCGGGGCTGAGATCTGGGCTGGGGCTGGGGGCAGGGCTGGAGGCGGGGCTGGGGCCAAACCGGGGCTGGGCAGGGTCTGAGCTGATGCTGGGGTTTGGCTGGGGCTGGGCTGGGGCTGGGCTGGGGCTGGGGCAGGGCTGGGGAAGGGGTTGGGGCTGGGCTGGAGCCGGGGCTGGGACTGGGGCTGGGCTGGGTCTAGGGCTGGGGCTGTGCTGGTGCTGTGCTGGGGGGTGGGCTGGGGACTAGTGCTGGGGCAGGGCTGACGCAGGGCTGGGGCTGTGCTGGGGGCAGGGGCTGGGGCCTGGGGTAGAGCTGGGACTGAGGTTGGGGCCGGGGCTGGGGCTGGAGTAGGCTGGAGGGTGGGCCTTGGGCTGGGGGCTGGGGTCAGGTCTGGGCTGGGGGCATGGCTGGGGCTGGGTTGGGGGCAGGGCTGGGGCTGGGGCTGGGGCTGGGTCTGGGTCTGGGTCTGGGGCAGGGCTGGGGGCTGGGGATGGAACCAAGTCTTGTGCAGGGCTGGGGCTGGGCATGGACCGTGACTGGGCAGGGGTAGGGCTGGGGCAGGGGCTGGGCTGGGGACGAGGGTGGGGCATGGACCGTGACTGGGCAGGGGTAGGGCTGGGGCAGGGGCTGGGCTGGGGACGAGGGTGGGGCATGGACCGTGACTGGGCAGGGGTAGGGCTGGGGCAGGGGCTGGGCTGGGGACGAGGGTGGGGCTGGGGCTGGGGCTGGGGCTGCGGACAGGGCTGTGGCCGAGCTAGGGCTGGGCTGAGGGCAGGGCTGGGCTAGGGCTGGGGATGGGGCAGGGCTGGGGTAGGGCTGGGGCTGGGGCTGGGTCCAGGGTGGGGCTGGGGCCGGGGCTGGGGCAGGACTGGGGCCGGACTGGGGATGGGCTGGGCTGGGGGTTGGTTCATGGCTGTGGCTGGGCAGTGGCTGGAGCTGGGCTGGGGCTGAGGGTGGGGCTGGGGCTGGGCTAGGGCTGGGGCTGGGGCTGCGGACAGGGCTGGGGCTAGGGCTGAGGTAGGGGTAGGGCTGGGGCTGGATTGGGGCCAGGACTGGGGCAGGACTAGGCTTGAGGCTGGTCCTTGGGCTGGGGCTGGGTTGGCGCAGGGCTGGGGCTTGGTCCAGGGCTGGGGCTGGGCTAGGGCTGGGCTGTGGCTGGAGCTGGGCTGGGGGCTGAGGGTGGGGCTGGGGCTGAGCTAGGGCTGGGCTGGGGCCGGGGCTGCGACTGGGGCTGGATCCAGGGCTGGGGCTGGGCTGTGGCTGGGGCTGGGGGCTGGGGCTGGGCTGGGGCTGAGCCGGGGCAGGGCAGGGCTGGGGCCGGGGCTGGGGCAGGACTGGGGCAGGGCTGGGGCTGGGCATGGACCGGGACTGGGCAGGGGAAGGGCCGGGGCTGGGGGCTGGGCTGGGGCTGGGTCCAGGGATGTGGCAGGGCTGTGGCTGGAGCTGGGCTGGGGCTGAGGGTGGGGCTGGGGCTGGGCTAGGGCTGGGCTGGTGCAGGGGCTGCGACTGGGGCTGGATCCAGGGCTGGGGCTGGGCAGTGGCTGTGGCTGGGCTGGGTCTGAGGGTGGGGCAGGGGCTGGGTCCAGGGCTGGGGCCTGGGCGGTGGCTGAAGCTGGGGCAGGGCGGGGCGCAGGGCTGGGGCTGGGGTTGGACTGGGGCAGGGCTGGGGCTGGGGACGAGGGTGGTGCAGGGCTGGGGCTGGGCATGGACCGGGACTGGGCAGGGGAAGGGCCGGGGCTGGGGGCTGGGCTGGGGCTGGGTCCAGGGCTGTGGCAGGGCTGTGGCTGGAGCTGGGCTGGGGCTGAGGGTGGGGCAGGGGCTGGGGCTAGGGCTGGGCTGGTGCCGGGGCTGCAACTGGGGCTGGATCCAGGGCTGGGGCTGGGCAGTGGCTGTGGCTGGGCTGGGGCAGGGCTGGGGCCGGGCTGGGCCTGGGTTCGGTGCAGGGCTGGGGCTAAGGCAGGGCTGGGCTGGGGCCGGGGATGGGGCCGTGAGTGGGGCTTGGCTGGGGCTGGGGCAGGTCTGGGGCTGGGGCTGGGCTGGGGCAGGGCTGGGGCTGGGCGGTGGCTGGGCTGGGGCTGGGACTGGGTCCAGGGCAGGGTCTGGACTGGGGCTGGGGCTAGGCTGGGGCTGGGGCTGGGTCCAGGGGTGGGGCTGAGGCTGGGCTGCGGGCAGGGCTGGGGCTGGGTGGTGGCTGGGACTCGGGACAGGGCTGGGATGAGGCTGGGGCTGGGGCTGGGCTGGGGCTGGACCGGGGCAGGGCTGGGGCCAGGGGTGGTGCTGTGAGTGGGGCTTGGCTGGGGCTGGGGCTGGGGCGGGGACTGGGAGAGGGCTGGGGCTGGGGCTGGGGCTGGGTCCAGTGCTGGGGCTGGGCGGTGGCTGGGCTGGGGCTGGGACTGGGTCCAGGGCAGAGGCTTGGCTGGGGCTGGGGCTAGGCTGGGGCACGGCTGGGGCAGGGCTGGGGCTGGGGCTGGGTCCAGGGTGGGGCTGGGCCTGGGCGGGGGGCAGGGCTGGGGCTGGGGCTGGGGCTGGGGCAGGGCTGGGGTGGGGCCGGGGATGAGACCGTGAGTGGGGCTTGGCTGGGGCTGGGGCTGGGGGCTGGGCTGGGGCAAAGCTGGACTTGGGCTGGGGATGAGGCTAGGGCTGGGGCTAGGCTGGGGCAGGGCTGGGGCAGGGCTGGAACTGGGGCTGGGCTGGGGCCAAGGTTGGGTCTGGTGCTGGGCTGGTGGCTAGGGTGGGGCTGGGGCTGGGGCTGGGGCTGCGGACAGGGCTGGGGCTAGGGCTGAGGTAGGGGTAGGGCTGGGGCTGGATTGGGGCCAGGGCTGGGGCAGGACTAGGCTTGAGGCTGGGCCTTGGGCTGGGGCTGGGTTCGGTGCAGTGCTGGGGCTGGGGCAGGGCTGGGCTGGGGCCGGGGATGGGGCCGTGAGTGGGGCTTGGCTGGGGCTGGGGCTGGGGCTGGGCTGTGGCTGGAGCTGGGCTGGGGCTGAGGGTGGGGCTGGGGCTGGGCTAGGTCTTGGCTGGGGCCGGGGCTGCGAATGGGGCTGGGTCCAGGGTTGGGGCTGGGGTGCGGCTGGGGCTGGGGCTAGGCTGGGGCTGGGTCCAGGGCAGAGGCTGGTTCCAGGGCAGGGGCTGGGCTGGGGCTGGGGCTGGGTCGGGGCAGGGCAGGGGCTGGGAAAGGTCTGTGGCTGGGGATGAGGCTGGGGTGGGGCTGGGGCTGGGTCCAGGGAAGGGGCTGGGTTGGGTCTGGGGCTGGGTCCAGGGTGGGGCTGGGGCTGGGCAGATTTCAGGGCTGGGGCTTGGTGGTGGCTGGGGCTGGGCTGGGGCTGGGCTGGGGCTGGGAATGGGTCCAGGGCAGGGGCTGGGAATGGGTCCAGGGCAGGGGCTGGACTGGGGCTGGGGCTAGGCTGGGGCTGGGGCTGGGTCCAGGGTTGGGCTGGGTCTGGAACTGGGGCAGAACTGGGGCTGGGCTGTGGCTGGGGCTGGGCTGAGGGCAGGGCTGGGGGTGGGCTGGGGATGGGGCTGGGCTGGGGCTGGACTGAGGGCAGGGCTGGGGCTGGGTTGGGAGCAGGGCTGGGGCTGGGGCTGGGGACGGGCCTGGGGCAGGACTGAGGCTGGGGCAGGGCTGGGGCTGGGGCAGGGGCAGGGCTGGGGCAGGGCTGGAACTGGGGCTGGTCTGGGGGCAAGGTTGGGGCTGGGTCTGGGCTGGTGGCGAGGGTGGGGCTGGGGGCTGGGGCTGCGGACAGGGCTGGGGCTAGGGATGAGGTAGGGGTAGGGCTGGGCTGGATTGGGGCCAGGGCTGGGGCACGACTAGGCTTGAGGCTGGGCCTTGGGCTGGGGCTGGGTTGTCACAGGGCTGGGGCTGGGGCTGGAACCAAGGCTTGGGCAGGGCTGGGGCTGGGGCTGGAGCCAGGGCTGGGGCAGGGCTGAGGTCCAGCCAGGGGCTGGGGCTGGGGCAGGGCTGGGGCTAGGCTGGGGCTGGGCCTGGGGCTGGGCTGGGCTGGGGCTGGGGCCAGGGCTGGGGCCAGGTTGGGTCTGGGGCTGGGGCTGGGCTGGGCTGGGGCTGGGGCTGGGCTGAGGGCACAGCTGGGCTAGGCCTGGGGCTGGGGCAGGGCTAGGTTAGGGCTGGGCTGAGGCCTGGGTTGGGTCTGGGCCTAGGGCTGGGCTGAGGGCAGGGCTGGGCTAGGGCTGGGGCTGGGTCAGGGCTGGGCTAGGGCTGGGCTGGGGCTGGGGATGGGGCCAGGGGTGGGACTGGGGCTGGGTCCAGGGCTGGGGCTGGGCTGGGGCTGGGGCTGAACTGGGGCAGTGCTGGGGCTGGGCTGTGGCTGGGCTGTGACCAGGACTAGGCTGGGGCAGGGACTGGGGCAGGGCTTGGGCTGAGACTGGGGCTGGGATGGGGCAGGGCTGGGGCTGGGGCTTGGGCTGGGGCAGGGCTGGGGCTGGGCAGGGGATGAGGCTGGGGTGGGGCTGGGGCTGGGTCCAGGGCAGGGCTAGGGCTGGGGCTGGGACTGGGCTGGGGCCGAGGGCGGGGACTTGGGCAGGGCTGGGGCTGGGGCTGTAAACCAAGTCTTGGGCAGGGCTACGGCTGGGGACAGGGCTGGGGCTAGGCTGGGGGCCGAGGGCGGGGCTGGGGCAGGGCTGGGACTGGGGCTGGAACCAAGTCTTGGGCAGGGCTGGGACTGGGGCTGGGGCTGGGCAGGGCTGGGGCTGGGCATGGACCGGGACTGGGCAGGGGTAGGGCTGGGGCAGGGGCTGGGCTGGAACCAAGTCTTGGGCAGGGCTGGGGCTGGGGCTGGGGCTGGGCAGGGCTGGGGCTGGGCATGGACCGGGACTGGGCAGGGGTAGGGCTGGGGCAGGGGCTGGGCTGGAACCAAGTCTTGGGCAGGGCTGGGCTAGGGCTGGGGCTGGGTCAGGGCTGGGCTAGGGCTGGGCTGGGGCTGGGGATGGGGCCAGGGGTGGGACTGGGGCTGGGTCCAGGGCTGGGGCTGGGCTGGGGCTGGGGCTGGGCTGGGGCAGTGCTGGGGCTGGGCTGTGGCTGGGCTGTGACCAGGACTGGGCTGGGGCAGGGACTGGGGCAGGGCTTGGGCTGGGACTGGGGCTGGGATGGGGCAGGGCTGGGGCTGGGGCTTGGGCTGGGGCAGGGCTGGGGCTGGGCAGGGGATGAGGCTGGGGTGGGGCTGGGGCTGGGTCCAGGGCAGGGCTAGGGCTGGGGCTGGGACTGGGCTGGGGCCGAGGGCGGGACTTGGGCAGGGCTGGGGCTGGGGCTGTAAACCAAGTCTTGGGCAGGGCTACGGCTGGGGACAGGGCTGGGGCTAGGCTGGGGCCGAGGGCGGGGCTGGGGCAGGGCTGGGACTGGGGCTGGAACCAAGTCTTGGGCAGGGCTGGGACTGGGGCTGGGGCTGGGCAGGGCTGGGGCTGGGCATGGACCGGGACTGGGCAGGGGTAGGGCTGGGGCAGGGGCTGGGCTGGAACCAAGTCTTGGGCAGGGCTGGGGCTGGGGCTGGGGCTGGGCAGGGCTGGGGCTGGGCATGGACCGGGACTGGGCAGGGGTAGGGCTGGGGCAGGGGCTGGGCTGGAACCAAGTCTTGGGCAGGGCTGGGGCTGGGGCTGGGGCTGGGCAGGGCTGGGGCTGGGCATGGACCGGGACTGGGCAGGGGTAGGGCCGGGGCTGGGGGCTGGGCTGGGGTTGGGCTGTGGCTGGGGCTGGGCTGGGGCTGGTCTGGGGCTGTGGCTGGGGCTGGGCTGCGCCTGGGTCCAGGGCAGGGGCTGGGCTGGGGCTGGGGCTGGGCCGGGGCAGGGCTGGGGCAGGGGCTGGGCTGGGGCCGAGGGTGGGTCTGGGGCTGGGGCTGGGGCTGAGGGCAGGGCTGGGCTAGGGCTAGGGCTGGGGCTGGGGCAGGGGCCGGGGCTGGGGACAGGGCTGGGGCCAGAGCTGGGGCAGGGCTGGGGCCAGGCTGGGGCTGGGTTCGGTGCAGGTCTGGGGCTGGGCCGGGCGGGGGCTGGGACAGGGTTGGGCTTGGGCTTGGGCTTGGGCAGGGTTGGGCTGGGGTAGGGCTGCGGCCGGGGCTGGGGCCGGGGCTGGGGCCTAGGCTGGGGCTGGCGCAGGGGCTGAGCTGGGGGTCTCGCTGAGCTGGGGCTGGGGTAGGGCTGGGGCTGGGCTAAGGGGCTGGGGTCGGGGCTGAGATCTGGGCTGGGGCTTGGGGCAGGGCTGGAGGCGGGGCTGGGGCCAAACCGGGGCTGGGCAGGGTCTGAGCTGATGCTGGGGTTTGGCTGGGGCTGGGCTGGGGCTGGGCTGGGGCTGGGGCAGGGCTGGGGAAGGGGTTGGGGCTGGGCTGGAGCCGGGGCTGGGACTGGGGCTGGGCTGGGTCTAGGGCTGGGGCTGTGCTGGTGCTGTGCTGGGGGTGGGCTGGGGACTAGTGCTGGGGCTGGGCTGGCACAGGGCTGGCACAGTGCTGGGGCTGGGGCTGGGGCTGGGGCGGGGACTGGGGCAGGGCTGGGGCAGGGCTGGAACTGGGTCTGAGCTGGGGCCAAGGTTGGGACTGGGGCTGGGCTGGTGGCGAGGGTGGGGCTGGGGCTGGGGCTGGGGCTGCGGACAGGGCTGGGGCTAGGGATGAGGTAGGGGTAGGGCTGGGGCTGGATTGGGGCCAGGGCTGGGGCAGGACTAGGCTTGAGGCTGGGCCTTAGGCTGGGGCTGGGTTGGCACAGGGCTGGGGCTTGGGCTGGAGCCAGGGCTGGGGCAGGAGCCAGGGCTGGGGCAGGGCTGATGTCCAGCCAGGGGCTGGGGCTGGGGCAGGGCTGGGGATAGGCTGGGGCTGGGCCTGGGGAAGGGCTGGGATGGGGCTGGGGCCAGGGCTGGGGCCAGGCTGGGTCTGGGGCTGGGGCTGGGGCAGGGCGGGGGCTGGGACAGGGCTGGGCTTGGGCTTGGGCAGGGCTGGGCTGGGGTAGGGCTGCGGCCGGGGCTGGGGCCGGGGCTGGGGCCCAGGCTGGGGCTGGCGCAGGGGCTGAGCTGGGGGTCTCGCTGAGCTGGGGCTGGGGTAAGGCTGGGGCTGGGCTAAGGGGCTGGGGTCGGGGCTGAGATCTGGGCTGGGGCTGGGGGCAGGGCTGGAGGCGGGGCTGGGGCCAAACCGGGGCTGGGCAGGGTCTGAGCTGATGCTGGGGTTTGGCTGGGGCCGAGCTAGGGCTGGGCTGAGGGCCGGGCTGGGCTAGGGCTGGGGCTGGGGCAGGGAGGGGCTAGGACTGAGGCTGGGGCAGGGCTGGGGCAGAGCTGGGGCTGGGTGGGGCCGGGGCTTGGGCAGCGTTGTGGCTGGGCTGGGGCCAGGTCTGGGGCTGGAGGCTGGGGCCAGGGCTGGGCTGGGGCTGGGCTGGGGCTAGGGCTGGGCTGCGGCTGGGGCAGGGCTGGGGCTGGGCTGGGGCTGGGCTGGGGCTGGAGGCTGGGGCCAGGGCTGGGGCTGGGGCTGGGAGCAGGGCTGGAGGTGGGGCCTGGGTTGGGGCTGGGGTAGGGCTGGGGCTGGGCTGGGGCTGGGCTGGGGCTGGAGGCTGGGGCCAGGGCTGGGCTGGGGCTGGGCTGGGGGCAGAGCTGGGGCTGGGGGCAGAGCTGGGTCTGGGGCAGGGCTGAGGTCAGGCCTGGAGCTGCGGCTGGGGCAGGGCTGGGGCCAGGCTGGGGCCGAGGTAGGGGCTGGGGCCGGGCTGGGGCTGGGGCTGGAACCAAGTCTTGGGCAGGGCTGGGGCTGGGGCTGGGGCTGGGGCTGGGCAGGGCTGGGGCTGGGGCTAGGGCTGGGCAGGGCTGGGGCTGGGCATGGACCGGGACTGGGCAGGGGTAGGGCTGGGGCTGGGGCTGGGCTGGGGACGAGGGTGGGGCAGGGCTGGGGCTGGGCATGGACTGGGACTGGGCAGGGGTAGGGCCGGGGCTGGGGGCTGGGCTGGGGCTGGGGTTGGGCTGGGGCTGGGGCTGGGGCCGGGGCTGGGGCTGGGCTGGGGCTGGGCTGGGGCTGTGGCTGGGGCTGGGCTGGGCCTGGGTCCAGGGCAGGGGCTGGGCTGGGGCTGGGGCTGTGCCGGGGCAGGGATGGGGCAGGGGCTGGGCTGGGGGCCGAGGGTGGGGCTGGGGCCGGGGCTGGGGCAGGACTGAGGCTGGGGCAGGGCGGGGGCTGGGGCTGGGGCTGGGGCTGGGTGTGGGGCTGGGGCAGAGCTGGGGCTGGAACCAAGTCTTGTGCAGGGCTGGGGCTGGGCATGGACTGTGACTGGGCAGGGGTAGGGCTGGGGCTGGGGCTGCGCTGGGGACGAGGGTGGGGCTGGGACTGGGGCTGGGGCTGCGGACAGGGCTGTGGCCGAGCTAGGGCTGGGCTGAGGGCCGGGCTGGGCTAGGGCTGGGGCTGGGGCAGGGCTGGGCTAGGACTGAGGCTGGGGCAGGGCTAGGTTAGGGCTGGGCTGAGGCCGGGGCTGAGGCTGGGCTGGGGTCTGGGCTGGGCCTGGGACAGGGCTGGGCCCGAGGCTGCAGCAGGGCTGGGGTAGGTCTGGGGCTGGGGCTTGGCTGTGGCCGAGGCTGGGGCAGGGCTGGGGTAGGGCTTGGGCTGGGGCTGGGCTGCAGCTTGGGCTGGGGCAGGGCTGGGCCTGGGCTGGGACCAGGACTGGGCGGGGGCAGGGACTAGGGCAGGGCTGGGGCTGGGGCTGGGGCTGGGCTGGGCTGGGGCTGGGGCTGGGGCTGGGCTGAGGGCACGGCTGGGCTAGGCCTGGGGCTGGGGCAGGTCTAGGTTAGGGCTGGGCTGAGGCCGGGGCTGGGGCTGGGACTGGGGCAGGGCAGGGCTAGGCTTGGGCTGGGGCTGGGACAGGGCTGGGCTAGGGATGGGCTGGGGTTGGGCTGGGACTGGGGCTGGGGCTGGGCTGGGGCCGAAGCAGGGCTGGAGTAGGGCTTGGGCCGGGGCTGGGGCTGGATTGGGTCAGGGCTGGGAGCTGGGCTGGGGCTGGGGCAGGGCTGGGGCAGGGCTTGTCCTGGGCTGGGGGTGGGGCCGGGGCTAGGGGCTGGGCTGGAGCTGGGTCAGGGCTGGGGCCGGGACTGGGGCTGGGCTGGGGCAGGGCTGAGGTTGGGCTGAGGACTGGGTCCGAGGCTGGGGCTGGGCTGGGAGTAGGGCAGGGCCTGGGGCTGTGCTGGCGCCAGGTCTGGGGCTGGAGCCTGGGGCTGGGGCTGGGCTGGGGCTGTGCTGGGGCAGGGCTGGGGCTGAGCTGGGGGCTGTGGCCAGGGTTGGGGCCGGGGCTGGGTCTGGGGCTGGAACGAAGGCTTGGGCAGGGCTGGGGCTGGGCTGGGGCAGGGCTGGGGCTAGGCTGGGGCTTGGGCAGTGCTGGGACTGGGCTGGGGCAGGGCTGGAGCAGAGCTGGGGCTGGGTGGGGCCGGGGCTTGGGCAGCGTTGGGGCTGGGCTGGGGCCAGGTCTGGGGCTGGAGGCTGGGGCCAGGGCTGGGCTGGGGCTGGGCTGGGGCTAGGGCTGGGCTGCGGCTGGGGCAGGGCTGGGGCTGGGCTGGGGCTGGGCTGGGGCTGGAGGCTGGGGCCAGGGCTGGGGCTGGGGCTGGGAGCAGGGCTGGAGGTGGGGCCTGGGTTGGGGCTGAGGAAGGGCTGGGGCACGGCTAAGGCTTGGGCCGGGGCTAGGCTGGGGCTGGGGCTGGGCTGGGGGCAGAGCTGGGGCTGGGGGCAGAGCTGGGTCTGGGGCAGGTCTGAGGTCAGGCCTGTGGCTGCGGCTGGGTCAGGGCTGGGGCTAGGCTGGGGCCGAGGGCGGGGCTGGGGCCGGGCTGGGGCTGGGCAGGGCTGGGGCCGAAGCAGGGTTGGAGTAGGGCTTGGGCCGGGGCTGGGGCTGGATTGGGGCAGGGCTGGGAGCTGGGCTGGGGCTGGGGCAGGGCTGGGGCAGGGCTGGTCCTGGGCTGGGGGTGGGGCCTGGGTTGGGGCTGAGGAAGGGCTGGGGCACGGCTAAGGCTTGGGCCGGGGCTAGGCTGGGGCTGGGGCTGGGCTGGGGGCAGAGCTGGGGCTGGGGGCAGAGCTGGGGCTGGGGCAGGGCTGAGGTCAGGCCTGGGGCTGCGGCTGGGGCAGGGCTGGGGCTGGGGCTGGGGCTGGGCTGTGGCTGGGGCTGGGGACAGGTCTGGGGCCAGGCTGGGGCCGAGGGCGGGGCTGGGGCCGGGCTGGGGCTGGGGCTGGAACTAAGTCTTGGGCAGGGCTGGGGCTGGGGCTGGGGCTGGGGCTGGGGCTGGGCAGGGCTGGGGCTGGGCATGGACCGGGACTGGGCAGGGGTAGGGCTGGGGCAGGGGCTGGGCTGGGTCGAGGGTGGGGCAGGGCTGGGGCTGGGCATGGACCAGGACAGGGCAGGGGTAGGGCCGGGGCTGGGGGCTGGGGAAGGGGCTGGGGCTGGGGCTGGGGCCGGGGCTGCGACTGGGGCTGGGTCCAGGGCTGTGGCTGGGCTGTGGCTGTGGCTGGGCTGGGGCTGGGCTGGGGCTGGGTCCAGGGCAGGCACTGGGCTGGGACAGGGCCGGGGCTGGGGGCTGGGGCAGGGGCTGGGGCTGGGGCTGGGCCGGGGCAGGGCTGGGGCAGGGGCTTGGGCTGGGACTGGGCTAAGGGGCTGGGGTCGGGGCTGAGATCTGGGCTGGGGCTGGGGGCAGGGCTGGAGCCGGGGCTGGGGCCAAACCGGGGCTGGGCAGGGTCTGAGCTGATGCTGGGGTTTGGCTGGGGCTGGGTTGGGGCTGGGCTGGGGCAGGGCTGGGGCAGAGCTGGGGCTGGGCTGGGGCTAGGGCTGGGCTGCGGCTGGGGCAGGGCTGGGGCTGGGCTGGGGCTGGGCTGGGGCTGGAGACTGGGGCCAGGGCTGGGGCTGGGCATGGACCAGGACTGGGCAGGGGTAGGGCCGGGGCTGGGGGCTGGGCTGGGGCTGGGTTTGGGCTGGGGCTGGGCATGGACCGGGACTGGGCAGGGGTAGGGCTGGGGCAGGGGCTGGGCTGGGGACGAGGGTGGGGCAGGGCTGGGGCTGGGCATGGACCAGGACTGGGCAGGGGTAGGGCTGGGGCAGGGGCTGGGCTGGGGACGAGGGTGGGGCAGGGCTGGGGCTGGGCATGGACCAGGACTGGGCAGGGGTAGGGCCGGGGCTGGGGCTGGGGCTGGGCTGGGGGCAGAGCTGGGGCTGGGGACAGGGCTGGGGCTAGGCTGGGGCCGAGGGCGGGGCTGGGGCCGGGCTGGGGCTGGGGCTGGAACCAAGTCTTGGGCAGGGCTGGGGCTGGGGATGGGGCTGGGCAGGGCTGGGGCTGGGCATGGACCGGGACTGGGCAGGGGTAGGGCTGGGGCAGGGGCTGGGGCTGGGGCTGGGCAGGGTTGGGGCTGGGCTGGGGCTAGGTCCAGGGCAGGGGCTGGGCTGGGGCAGGGCCGGGGCTGGGGGCTGGGGCAGGGGCTGGGGCTGGGGCTGGGCCGGGGCAGGGCTGGGGCAGGGGCTGGGCTGGGGCTGGGCTAAGGGGCTGGGGTCGGGGCTGAGATCTGGGCTGGGGCTGGGGGCAGGGCTGGAGCCGGGGCTGGGGCCAAACCGGGGCTGGGCAGGGTCTGAGCTGATGCTGGGGTTTGGCTGGGGCTGGGTTGGGGCTGGGCTGGGGCAGGGCTGGGGCAGAGCTGGGGCTGGGCTGGGGCTAGGGCTGGGCTGCGGATGGGGCAGGGCTGGGGCTGGGCTGGGGCTGGGCTGGGGCTGGGCTGGGGCTGGAGACTGGGGCCAGGGCTGGGGCTGGGGCTGGGGCTGGGAGCAGGGCTGGAGGTGGGGTCTGGGTTGGGGCTGAGGAAGGGCTGGGGCACGGCTAAGGCTTGGACCGGGGCTAGGCTGGGGCTGGGGCTGGGCTGGGGGCAGAGCTGGGGCTGGGGGCAGAGCTGGGTCTGGGGCAGGACTGAGGTCAGGCCTGGGGCTGCGGCTGGGCCAGGGCTGGGGCTAGACTGGGGCTGGGGCTGGGCTGGGGGCAGAGCTGGGGCTGGGGACAGGGCTGGGGCTAGGCTGGGGCTGGGCAGGGCTGGGGCTGGGCATGGACCGGGACTGGGCAGGGGTAGGGCTGGGGTAGGGGCTGGGCTGGGGACGAGGGTGGGGCAGGGCTGGGGACGAGGGTGGGGCAGGGCTGGGGCTGGGCATGGACCAGGACTGGGCAGGGGTAGGGCTGGGGCAGGGGCTGGGCTGGGGACGAGGGTGGGGCAGGGCTGGGGCTGGGCATGGACCAGGACTGGGCAGGGGTAGGGCCGGGGCTGGGGCTGGGGCTGGGCTGGGGGCAGAGCTGGGGCTGGGGACAGGGCTGGGGCTAGGCTGGGGCCGAGGGCGGGGCTGGGGCCGGGCTGGGGCTGGGGCTGGAACCAAGTCTTGGGCAGGGCTGGGGCTGGGGATGGGGCTGGGCAGGGCTGGGGCTGGGCATGGACCGGGACTGGGCAGGGGTAGGGCTGGGGCAGGGGCTGGGGCTGGGGCTGGGCAGGGCTGGGGCTGGGCATGGACCGGGACTGGGCACGGGTAGGGCTGGGGCAGGGGCTGGGCTGGGGACGAGGTTGGGGCAGGGCTGGGGCTGGGCATGGACCAGGACTGGGCAGGGGTAGGGCTGGGGCAGGGGCTGGGCTGGGGACGAGGGTGGGGCAGGGCTGGGGCTGGGCATGGACCAGGACTGGGCAGGGGTAGGGCTGGGGCAGGGGCTGGGCTGGGGCTGGGACAGGGCTGGGCCCGAGGCTGCGGCAGGGCTGGGGTAGGGCTGCGGCTGGGGCTGGGGCTGGGGCCGAGGCTGGGGCAGGGCTGGGGCAGGGCTGAGGCTGGGGCTGGGGCTGGGGCCGAGGCTGGGGCCAGGGCTGGGGCAGGGCTGGGGCTGGGGCTGGGGTGGGGCCGAGGCTGGGGTGGGGCCAAGGCTGGGGCCAGGGCTGGGGCAGGGCTGGGGCTGGGCTGGTGGCGAGGGTGGGGCTGGGGCTGGGGCTGGGGCTGCGGACAGTGCTGAGGCTAGGGTTGAGGTAGGGGTAGGGCTGGGGCTGGATTGGGGCCAGGGCTGGGGCAGGACTAGGCTTGAGGCTTGGCCTTGGGCTGGGGCTGGGTTGGGGCAGGGCTGGGGCCGGGGCTGGAACCAAGGCTTGGGCAGGGCTGGGGCTGGGGCAGGGCTGGGGCAGGGCTGGGGCTGGGTGCAGGGCTGGGGCTGGGCTGGGGGCAGGCCTGGGCTAGGGCTGGGGCTGGGTCCAGGGCTGGGGCTGGGCTGTGGCAGGGCTGGGGCTGGGGCTGGGCTGGGGCTGAGGGTGGGGCTAGGCTGTGGGCTGGGGTCTGGGCCTGGGGCAGGGCTGGGCCCGAGGCTGGGGCAGGGCTGGGATAGGGCTGGGGCCGGGGCTGGGGCCGGGGCTGGGGCAGGGCTGGGCTGGGGATAGGGCTGGGGCTGGGGAAGGTCTGGGGCAGGGGCTGGGGAAGGTCTGGGGCAGGGGCTGGGATTGGTGCTGGGCTGGGACTGGGCTGGGGTCAGAGCTGGGGCGGGGCTGGGGCTGGGGCTGGGGCTGGGCAGGAGGCAGGGATGGGGCAGGGCTGGGGCCGGGCTGGGGCTGGGCTGAGGGCAGGGCTGGGCTAGGGCTGGGGCTGGGGCAGGGCTGGGGCTGGGGCTGGTCCTGGGGCAGGGCTGGTGCTGGGCTGGGGGCAGGGCTGGGCTAGGGCTGGGGCTGGGGCAGGGCTGGGGCTGGGGCTGGTCCTGGGGCAGGGCTGGTGCTGGGCTGGGGGCAGGGCTGGGCTAGCGCTGGGCTGGGGCTGGGGCTGGGGCTGGGTTGGGGCCAGGGCTGTTGCAGGACTAGGCTGGAGGCTGGGTAGGGCTGGGCAGGGCAGAGCAGGGTAGGGCTGGGCAGGGCAGAGCAAGGTAGGGTTGGGCAGGGCAGAGCAAAGCAGAGCAGGGTAAGGCAGAGGAATGCATTCTAGGGCAGGGCATAGCAGGGCAAGGCAGTGTAGGGCAAGGATGGGCAAGGCAGGTCAGGTCAAGGCAGGGCAGCGCAGGGTAGGGCTGGACAAGGCAGGGAAAGGCAGGGCAGGGCAAGGAAGGGGAGGTCAAAGTAAGACAGGGCAGGGAAGTGCAGGGTAAGACAGGGCAGGGAAAGGCAGGGAAAGGGCAGGGCAGGGGAAGGTAGGGCTGGCAGTGCAAGGCAGGGCAGGGAAGGGCAGGGCTTGGGAAGGCAGGGCAGGGAAGGGCAAGGCAGGGCAGGGCAGGGCACAGCAAGGAGGGGCAAGTCAGGGCAAGGCAAGGCAGTGCATGGCAGGGCAGGGCAGGGCAGGGCAAGGCAAGGCAGTGCATGGCAGGGCAGGGCAGGGCAGGGCAAGGCAAGGCAGAGCAGGGCTGCGCAAGGCAATGCAGAGCAAGGAAAGGCAGGGTAGGGCAAGGAAAGGCAGGGGAGGGCTGGGGAAGGCAGGGGAGGGCTGGTGAAGGCAGGGGAAGGCAGGGCAAGGCAGCGCAGGGCAAGGCAAAACAGGACAAGGCAGGGCAGGGCAGGGTCGGTCAAGGCAGGGCAGCGCACGGCTGAGTAAGGCAGTGCAGGGGAAGGGAGGGCAGGGCAAGGCATGGCAAGACAGGGCACGGGTGGGCAATGCAGGGCAAGGTAGGGCAGAGCAGGGCAGGGCAGGGCACAGTAGGGCATGGCAGGGTAGGGCAAAGCAGGGAAGGGAAAGGCAGGGCAGGGCAAGGTAGGGCTGAGCAGGGCAAGGCAGGGGAAGGCAGGGCTGGGCAAGGCAAGGCAGGGCAGGGCAGTGCAGGGCAGGGCAGGGCAGGTCAAGGCTGGGCAGGGGAGAGCAAATCAGAGCAGGGCAGAGTAGGGCAGGGCAAGGAAGGGCAGGGCAAGGCAAGGCAAGGCAGGGGAGGGCAGGGCAAGGCAGGATAGGGCAAGGCAGGACAAGGCAGGGCAGGGCATGGTAGGGCAAAGCAGGGCAGGGCAGGGTAGGGCAAGGCAGGGCATAGCAGGGCATGGCAAGACAGGGTAGGGCAGGGCTGGACAGGGGAGAGCAAGGCAGAGCAGGGCAAGGTAGGGCAGGGCAAGGAAGGGCAGAGCAGGGCAAGGTAGGGCAGGGCAAGGAAGGGCAGGGCAAGGCAGGGCAAGGCAGGCCAGAGCAGGGCAGGGCAGGGTAAGGCAGTGCAGGGTAGGGCAGGATAAGGCAAGGTAGGGCAAAGCAGAGCAGGGCAACACAGGGGAGGGCAGGGGAGGGCCAGGCAGGGTAAGACAGGGTAGGGCAGAGCAGGGCAGGGCCAGGCAGGGCTGGGCAGTGCACGGCAGAGCAGGGCAAAGCAGGGCAGGGCAGGGCAGAATAGTGTAAGGTAGGTCTGGGCAGTGCAAGGCAGTGCAGGGCAGGGCAGGGCAGGTCAAGGCAGGGCAGGGCAGGGCAGGGCAGGGCAGTGCTAGGCAAGGCAAGGCAGAGCAGGGCTGGGCAAGGCAGGGCAGGGCAGGGCATTGCAAGGGTGGGCAGGGGAAGGCAGGGCAGAGCAAGGCAAGGCAGGGGAGGACAGAGCAGGGCAAGGCAGGGCAAGGTAGAGCATTGCTGGGCAAAATAGTGCAGGGCAGGGCAGGACAGGACTTGGCAAACAGTGCTGGGCTGGGCTGGGCTGGGTAGGGCAGGGCAAGGCAGGGCAGAGCAGGGCTGGGCAAGGCAAGGCAGGGCAGGGCTGGGCAAGGCAGGGCAGAGGAGGGTAAGGCAGGGCAGGGCAAGGAAGTGCAGGGCAAGGCATGGCAGTGCAGGGCAGGGTTGGGCAGGATTGGGCAGGGCAAGGCAGGAGAGGGCAGGGCAGGGCAAGGCAGGGCAGGGCAGGGCAAGGTACGGCAGGGCAGGGCTGGAGAAGGCAGGGCAAGGCAGGGCAGTGGAAGGCAAGGCAAGTGAAGGCAGGGCAGTGGAAGGCAAGGCAGGTGAAGGCAGGGCAGTGGAAGGCATGGCAAGGCAGGGCAGTGGAAGGCAAGGCAAGTGAAGGCAGGGCAGTGGAAGGCAAGGCAGGTGAAGGCAGGGCAGTGGAAGGCATGGCAAGGCAGGACAGGGCAGGGTAAGAAGGGCAGGGTTGGGGAAGGCAGGGCATGGCAGGGCTGGGCAAGGCAGGGCAGGGCAAGGTATGGCAGGGCAGGGCTGGGGAAGGCAAGGCAGGTGAAGGCAGAGGGCAGGTGAAGGCAGGGCAGGTGAAGGCATGGCAAGGCAGGACAGGGCAGGGTAAGAAGGGCAGGGTTGGGGAAGGCAGGGCATGGCAGGGCTGGGCAAGGCAGGGCAGGGCAAGGTATGGCAGGGCAGGGCTGGGGAAGGCAAGACAGGTGAAGGCAGGGCAGTGGAAGGCAAGGCAGGTGAAGGCAGGGCAGGGGAAGTCATGGCAAGGCAGGGCTAGGCAGGGCAGGGTAAGAAGGGCAGGGTTGGGGAAGGCAGGGCATGGCAGGGCTGGGCAAGGCAGGGCAGGGCAGAGCAGGGCAGGGCATGGCAGTGTAAGGCTGGGAAAAGCAGTGCAGGGCAAGGCAGGGCAGGGCAAGGCTGGCCTGGGCAGGTGTGACTGTTTGAGGCTGTGCCTTTAAGAAAGAGACAGTGCTGGGACACTGGCTGAATGTTTTGGAAGATTAACGAAAACAATCAGATATTTTAAAGGAATTTCAGTGGTAGATTGGTAGAATGCAACTTTAAGTTTTGAGTTCAGCTGGAACTTTCCCCAGTTCGCTCCTTTCCTTCTCCCTTTCCAGCTCGTCTGCTTTTGGGCTCCCTGCCAGAGTGACCTTGAACAGAGCAGCGTGTGGCCTCCTAACACTCTGCTTTAATGAATGACTGCCCTTTTCCTCCGGAGGAGGGAATTTCGGTCCTGTATTATTGTTTTTTCCCTTTGCTGTCTATTCCTGTGGATATGTTGTCAATACTGTAAATTATCTCCATATCCTGCATTCTCCACACTGCTTGTAAAATATAGCATTTTCCGTGCTTCTCCGGATGGGTTAGCTGTGGTTGTTTTTCCTCTTTGTTGGGGAGAGGAGGCTGGGCCTTCTCTCCAAACCACCACAGCAGGGCAGGGCAAGGCAGGGCAGGGCAGGGCAGGGTTGGACACAGTTGGGCAGGGAAGGGCAGAGCAGAGCTGGGGAAGGCTGGGCAAGGCAGGGCAGGTCAAGGCAGGGCTGGGCGAGGCAGGACAGGGCAGGGCAAGACAGGGCAGAGCAACGCAGTGCAGGGCAAGGCAGGGCAGGACAGGGCAGAGTAGTGTAACGTAGGGCTGGGCAGGGCAAGGCAGTGTAGGGTAGGGCAAGGCAGTGCAGGGCAGGACAAGGCAGGGCAAGGAAGGGCTGGGCAAGGTAGGGCAGGGCAGGGCAGGGGAAGGCAGGGCAGGGAAGGGCAAGGCTGGGCAAGGCAGGGCAGGGCAAGACAGGGCAGGGCAGGACAGGGTAAGGCAAAGCAGGGCAGGTCAGGGCAGGGTAAGGCAGGGCAGAGCAGGGCAAGGCAATGCAGGGTTGGGCAGGGCAGAGCAAGGTAGGGCAGGGCAGGGCATGGCACAGCAGGGCCGGGGAAGGCAGATCAAGGCAGGGAAGGAGAAGCAGGACAGGACAGGGCAAGGCAAGCATGGGCAAGGCAGGGCCGGGCAGGGCAGGGCTGTGAAGGCAGAATAGGGCTGGACAGTGTAAGGCAGGACAGAGCAAGGCAGGGTAGGGCAAGGAAGGGCAGGGCAAGAGAGGGGAGGGCAAAGCAGGGCAGAGCAGGGCAAGGCAGGGCAAGGCAGGGCAGGGCAGGGTAAGGCAGGGTAGGGCAGGGCAAGGTAGGGCAGGGCAGGGCTGTGAAGGCAGGGCAGGGCAGGGCAAGAAAGGGCAAGGCAGGGTAGGGCAGGGTAGTGCAGGGCAGGGCAAGGCAGGGCAGGGCAGGGTAAGGCAGTGTAGGGCAGGGCAAGGTAGGGCAGGGCAGGGCTGTGAAGGCAGGGTACGGCAGGGCAGAAGAAGGTAGAGCTAGGCAGGGCAGGGCAAGGCTAGGCAAGGTAGGGCTGGGCAAGAGAGGGCAGGGCTGGGTATGGTGAGGCAGCGTAGGGCAGGGCAGGGTAGGGCAGGGGAGGGCAGGGCAGTGCAATTCAGGGCAGGGGAGGGCAGGACAGGGCAGTGTAAGGTAGGGCTGGGCAGGGCAAGGCAGGGAAAGGCAAGTCATGGTAGGGCAGGGCAAGGCAGGGCAAGGCAGTGCAGGGCAGGGCAGGAGAGAGCAGGGCTGGGCAATACACAGCAGGACAGGGCAGGGCAGGGCAGATGAGGGCTTGGTAAGGAAGGGCAGGTCAGGGTAGGGTGGGGCAGGGCTTGGCAACGCGAGGCTGGGCTGAGCAAGGCAGAGCAATGCAAGGCAGGTCAAGGCAGGGCAAGGCAGGGCAGGGCAGGGCAGGGGAAGGCAAGGCTGGGGAAGGAAGGCCAGGGCAGTGTAAGGCAGGGTAGGGCAGGGTTGGGCAGGATTGGGCAGGGCAAGGCAGTGAATGGCAGGGCAGGGCAAGGCAGAGCAGAGCAGGGAAGGGTTGGGCAGGGTTGGGCAGAGCAAGGCAGGGAAATGCAGGGCAGGGGAAGGCAGGGCAGAGCAGGGCTAGGCAGGGAAGGGCAGGGTTGGGCAGGATTGGGCAGGGCAAGGAAGAGGAAGGCAGGGCAAGGGAGGACAAGGCAAGGCAGGGTAAGGCAGGGCAGGGGAAGGCAGGGCAGAGAAAGGCAGGGCAGGACAGAGTAAATCAGGTCAGAGCAAGGCAGGGCAGGTCAAGGTAGGGCAGAGTCAGGCAGGGTAGGGCAGGGCAGAGCAGGGCTGGGCAGGGCAGAGCAAAGTAGGGCAGGGCAGGGCATGGCAGGGCAGGGCAGGGCAAGGAAGGGCAAGGCAGGGCCGGGCAGGGCAGGGCTGTGAAAGCAGAGTAGGGCAGGGCAGTGCAAGGCAGGACAGAGCAAGGCAGGGCTGGGCAGTGCAAGGCAGGGCAGAGAAGGGCAAGGCAGGGCAGGTAAAGGCAGGGTAAGGCAGGGTAGGGCAGGGCAGGGCAAGGCAGGGTAGTGGAGGGCAGATTTGGCATAGGCATGGGAAGGTAGTGCAGGGCAGGGGAGGGCAGTGCTGGACAAGGCAGGGCAGGACAGGGCTGGGCAAGGCAAGGCTGGACAGGGCAGGGCAGGGTAGAGAAGGGCAAGGCAGGGCAGGGCAAGGCAGGGCAAGGGAGGGCAAGGCAGGGCAAGGGAGGACAAGGCAAGGCATGGCAGGGCTGGGCAGGGCAGGGCAGGGCATGGCAAGGCAGGGTGGGGCTAGGCAGGGCAAGGCAGGGCAGGGCAAGACCAAGGAGGACAGGACAGTGCAGAATAGGGCAGGGCAGGGCAAGGGAAAGCACAGCCAGGCAGGGCAGGGCAAGGCAGGCCCAGGCTAGACAAGGCAGGGCAGGGCAAGGCAGAGCAAGGCAGGGCAGGGCAGGTCAGGGCAGTGCTGGGCAAGGCAGGGCAGACAGGGCAGGGCAGAGCAAGGCATTGCAAGGCAGGGCAGGGGAAGGCAGGGCAGGGCAGGACAGGGCAGGTTTGGGATAGGCATGGCAGGGCAGGGTAACGCAGGGCAGGGCAAGGCAAGGCAGAGCCAGGAAGGGCAGGGCAATGTAGGACTGGGCAGGACAGGGCAAGGTAGGGCAAGACAGGGCTAGGCAAGGCAGGGCTTGGGAAGGCAGGGCAGGGCAAGAAAGTTTAGGGCGGGGCTGGGCAGGGGAGAGCAAAGCAGGACTGGGCAGGGCTGGGCAAGGCAGGGATGGGCAGGGCTGGGCAAGGCAGGGATGGGCAGGGCTGGGCAAGGCAGGACAATGCAGGGCAGCACAGGGCTGAGCAAGGCAGTGCAAGGGAAGGGAGGGCAGGGCAAGGCAGTGCAGGGCAGGACAGGGCAAAGCAGGGCAGGGCAGGGAAGGGCAAAGCATGGTAGGGCAGGGCAGGACATGGCAGGGCTGGGCAGGGCAGGGCAGAGCATGGCAGGGCAGAGCACGGCAGGGCCAGGTAGGGCTGCAGAGGTCTGGGCAAGACAGGGGAAGGTAGGATGGGGGGGGCAGGGTAGGATAGGGCAGGGCAGTGCTGGGAAAGGCAGGGCAGGGCAGGGCAAGGCAGGGCAGAGCAGGGCAAGGCAGGGCAGAGCAGGGAAAGGCAGGGCAGAGCAGGGAAAGGCAGGGGAGGGCTGAGAAAGGCAGGGCAATGCAGGCAAATGCAGGGCAGCGCAGGGCTGAGCAAGGCAGTGCAAGTGAAGGGACTGCAGGGCAATAAAGGGCAACACAAGGCAGGGCAAGGCAGGGCAGGGCAGGGCAGGACAGAGGAAGGCTGAGCAGGGCAGGGCAAGGCAGGGCAGGGCAGTGCTGGGCAAGGCAGGGCAAGGGAAGGCAGGGAAAGGTAGACGAGGGCAAGGCAGGGCAGTGTAGGTCAGAGAAGGGCAAGGCAGGGCAGTGCTGGGCCGGGCAGGGCAGGGAAAGGCAGGGTAGGGCAGGGCAGGGCTTTGCAAGGCAGGGCCAGGCAGAGCAGTATGGTTATCAGCGACGGAGATAGGAATCAATACAACTGACCAATGTGATCGAGTATTGTTCCTTTATTGTTCCAGTGTTGCAGGCCGATGGTGCAGGCCTGAGGTGCAGGCCTATGGAGCAGGCCTGTAGTGCAAGTATAGCACAGTAAAAGTGTAGAAGAAGAGGAGACAGGAAAGGCAGAAGTGCGTAGCAAGGCAACTGCTGCAACTTATGTAAGCTCGGAGTGCCCTGTTGGCACAGCTCCATTGGTTCCCTCTGAGTGACCACACATTGCACTGTTACAGATGATTGGTCCAACTACTAATGACACACAAGGTTTGTTGATGAAGGTGCATGTCCTGTTGTCCCAAGATAACTGTCCATGTTTATAGCTACCAGTGTCTTGTTTTAGTTCCATGCTGCAGGCACAGCACTGTTTTGCTCCACTGCTAGCTGACTCTGCATTTATGCTGAGCATGGCCTACCACCATGTCAGGCTCTAGGCCTGCACTGCCAGATTGCTCACCCTGCTCGTCGCTGGCATTGCCACAAATCCCCCTTTTTGTTTTTGTGAGCAATCTGGTCATGGGAGTTGTTCTCATCCCATACAAGATGCTACTGCAAACGCAGAAGCAAGCAAGGTAAAGCTAAGCTGTGTAGCAAAAGCAAGAGTTCTGTAGTGCAGCATGTCTAACAGACTGATTGTGGTGGTTTAGGCTGGGTGCTGGGCCGGATGCCACTGCACAGAACACACCTGGGAGGTCCCTACGGGTGGGCCCAGCCCAGAGGGTGGTCACAGGCAGGTATTCAATCCCATAATGCCCTGCTCCCCTATAAAATGCCCATGCCCGGCCCCAGCCCAGCCCAGAACTGCCGCAGTCCTGCCCCAGCCCCAGCCCAGCCCCAGCCCCAGCCACGGCCTTAGCCCCAGCACCAGCCCCGGCCCTGCCCTAGCCCCGGCCCCAGCTCAGCCCCAGCCCAGCCCCAGCCCCGGCTCCAGCCCCCAGCCCTGCCCCAGCCCAGCCTCCAGCCCCCAGCCCCAGCTAAGACCCAGCCCAGCCCCGGCCCCAGCCCTGCCCGAGCGCCGGCCCAGCCCCCAGCCCCGACCCCAGCCCCAGCCCCAGTCTGTCCCCAGCCTACCGCAGCCCAGGCCCCAGCCCCAGCCCCTGCTCAACCCCAGCACAGCCTCCAGTTTCAGCCCCATCCCAGCCCCCAGCCCCAGCTCCAGCCCCGGCCCCAGCTCCAACCCCAACCCCCAGCACAGCCCCAGCCCTACCCCAGCCCAGGCCCCAGCCCTGGTCCCAGCCCCAGCCCCAGCCCAGCCTCCAGCCCAACCCTGCCCCAGCCCCAGCCCCGGCCCAGACCTGCCCCAGCCCCGACCGCACCCCTGCCCCCAGCCGCAGGTAGGGCAGGGCAAGGCAGGGCAGGACAGGGCAAGGCAAGGCAGGGCAGGGGAGGACAAGGCATTGCAGGGCTGGGCCGAGCAAGGCAGTGTAAGGAAGGTCAACACAGGGCAGGGCAAAGCAGGGCAGGGCCAGGCAAGGCAGGGCAGGGCAAGGTAGGGCTGGGCAAGGCAGGGCAGGGCAGGGCAGGGTATGGAAAGGCAAGGTAGGGGAGGGGAGGGTAAAGCAGGGCAGGGTAAGGCAGAGGAAGGCAGCTCAGGGCAGGGCAAGGAAGGGCAGGGCTGGGCATGGCAAAGCAGGGCTGGGCAAGATAGGGAAGGGCAGGGCAAGGCAGGGCAGGGTTAGGGAGGATTGTACAGGGCAAGGCAGGGCAGGGTTAGGGAGGATTGTACAGGGCAAGGCAGGGCAGGGCAGGGCAGGGCAGGGCTGGGGAAGGCAGGGCAGGGCAGGGCAAGACAGAGCAGGGCAGGGCAGGGTAAGGCAGGGCAAGGAAGGGCAGGGCAAGGCCGGGCAGGGCATGGCAAGGCAGAGCAGGGCAGAGCAGCATGGTAAAGGCAGGGCAGGGCAGATCACTGCAAAGCTGGGCAGGGCAAGGTAGGGCAGGGCAGCACAGCGCAGCGCAAGGCAGGGTAGGGCAAGGTAGGGCAAGGCAGAGCAGGGCAAGGTAGGGCATGGCAGGGCAGAGCAGGGCTGGGCTGGGTAAGGCAGTGTAAGGTAGTGCAACACAGGCTAGGGCAAGGCAGGGCAGGGGAAGGTAGGGCAAGGCAGAGCAGCGCTGGAAAGGCAGGGCAGGGCAGGTCACTGTAAGGCTGGGCAGGGCAAGGTCAGGCAGGGCAGGGCAGTGAAGGCAGGGCAGGACAGAGCAAGGCAGGGCAGGGCAAGGCAGGGCAAGGCAGGGCAGGACTGGGCCGGGCAGGGCTGGGCAAGATAGGGCAGGGCAGGGCAAGGAAGGGCAAGGCAGAGCAGGGAAAGGAAGGGCAGGGCAGGGCAGAGCAGTGCAAGGAGGGGCAAGACACGGCAGGGCAAGGCAGGGCAGGGCAAGGTAGGGCAGGGCAAGACAAGGCAGGGTAAGGCAGGGAAAGGCAGGGCAGGGCAGGGTAAGGCAGTGCAGGGCAGGTCAGGGCAAGACAGGGCAGGGCAAGGTAGGGCAGGGCAGGGCAGTGTAAGGAAGTGCAACACAGGCTAGGGCAAGGTAGGGCAGGGCAAGGCACGGCAGGGCAGGGCTGGGCAAGGGAGGGCTGGACAGGGCAGAGCAAGGTAGGGCAGAGCAGGGCAGAGCAAGGCAGGGGAGGGCAATGCAGAGCAGAATAAGGCAGAGCAAGGCATTGTAGCACAGGGTAAGGCAGGGCAGGTCAGGACAGGGCAAGACAAGGCAAGGCAGGGCAGGGCAGGTCAGGGCAGGGTTGGGCAGGATTGGGCAAGGCAAGGCAGGGGAGTGCAGGGCAGGCCAGGGCTAGGGAAGGCAGGGCAGGGCAGGGCAGGGTAGGGCAATACAGGGGATAGCAGGAATTGGCAAGACAGGATAAGGCGGGCTGGGCAGGGGAGAGCAAAGCAGAACAGGGCAGGTTAGGGCAGGGCAAGGAAGGGCTGGGCGAGGCAGGGCAGGGCAGGGAAGGCAGGGCAGGGCAAGGCAGGGCAGGGCAAGGCAGGGCTGGGCAGGGCAAGGCAGGGCAGGGCAAGGTAGGGCATAGCAGGGCAGAGCAGGGCTGGGCTGGGTAAGGCAGTGTAAGGTAGTGCAACACAGGCTAGGGCAAGGCAGGGCAGGGGAAGGTAGGGCAAGGCAGGGTAGGGCAAGGCAGAGCAGGGCAAGGTGGGGTAAGGCAAGGCAGGGTAAGGCAGGGAAGGGCAGGGCAAGGCTGGGCAGGGTTGGGGAGGATTGTACAGGGCAAGGCAGGGGAGTGCAGGGCAGGGGAGTGCAGGGCAGGGTAGGGCAGGGCAGGTCAGGGCAGGTCAGGGCAAGGTCGGGCAGGGCAGGGCAGCGAAGGGAGGGCCAGAAAGGGCAAGGAAGGGCAGAGAAAGGCAGGGCAAGGCAGGGCAGGGCTGGGCTGGACAGGGCTGGGCAAGGCAGGGGCAGGGCAGGGCAGGACAGGGCAAAGCAGGGGGATAGCAGGGCATGGCAAGACAGGATAGGGCAGGGCTGGGCAGAGGAGAGCAAAGCAGAGGAGGGTAGTTTAGGGCAGGGCAAGGAAGGGCTGGGCAAGGCAGGGCAAGGCAGGGCAAGGCAGGGCAGGGCAGAGCAGCGCTGGAAAGGCAGGGCAGGGCAGGTCACTGTAAGGCTGGGCAGGGCAAGGTCAGGCAGGGCAGGGCAGTGAAGGCAGGGCTGGACAGGGCAAGGCAGGGCAAGGCAAGGCAGGGCAAGGCAGGGCAGGACTGGGCCGGGCAGGGCTGGGCAAGATAGGGCAGGGCAGGGCAGGGCAAGATAGGGCAGGGCAGGGCAGGGCAGGGCAAGGAAGGGCAAGGCAGAGCAGGGAAAGGATGGGCAAGGCAGAGCAGTGCAAGGAAGGGCAAGACACGGCAGGACAAGGAAGATCAGTGCAAGGTAGGGCAGGGCAAAGCAGAGCAGGGCAGGGTAGGGCAGGGCAAGGCAGGGCAGGGCAGGGTAAGGCAGTGCAGGGCAGGGCTGGGCAAGGGAAGAGCAAAGCAGAGCAGGGCAGGGTAGGGGAGGGCAAGGCAGGGCAGGGCAAGGTAGGGTAGGGCAGGGCAGGACAAGGCAGAGTAAGGCAGGGAAAGGCAGGGCAGGGCAGGGTAAGGCAGGGCAGGGCAGGGCAGGGCAAGACAGGGCAGGGCAAGGTAGGGCAGGGCAGGTCACTGCAAGGCAGGGTAGGGCAAGGTAGGGCAGGGCAAGCAAGAGCAAGAAAGGGCAGGGTAGGATTGTGGAAGGCAGGGAAAGGTAGGGCAGGGGAGGGCAGGGGAAGGCAGGGCAGGGCTGCAAAAGCAGGGCCGGACAGGGCAAGGCAGGGCAGGGCAGGGGAGGTAGGGCAAGGAAGTGCAAGGCACGGTAGGGGCAGTGAAAGACAGGGCAAGAAAGGGCAAGGCAGGGCTGGGGAAGGCAGGGAAAGGTAGGGCAAGGGAAGGCAGGGGAAAGGGTAGGGCAAGGGAAGGCAGGGCAGGGTAGCATAGGGCAAGGCATGGCAGGGCAGGACAGGGCAAAGCAGGGCAGGGCAAGGCAGGGCAGGGCAAGGTAGGGCTTGTCAGGGTATGGTAAGGCATGGTAGGGCAGGGGAGGGTAAAGCAGGGCAGGGTAAGGCAGAGAAAGGCAGCTCAGGGCAGGGCAAGGAAGGGCATGGCAAGGCAGGGCAAAGCAGGGCTGGGCAAGATAGGGCTGGGCAGGGCAAGGCAGGGCAGGGTTGGGGAGGATTGTACAGGGCAAGGCAGGGGAGTGCATGGCAGGGCAGGGCCGGGGAAGGCAGGGTAGGGCAAGTTAGGGCAGGGCAGGGCAGGGCAAGGCAGAGCAAGGTAGAGCAGGGGAGGGCAGGGGAAGGCAGGTAAAGGTAGGTGTTGTAGGGTTGGAAGGGTAAGGCCAAAAATCCTCCTCCCTACCCCCTATAAAGTAAAGGGAAGGAAAAATTGAAGGGAAAGGAAAAAAAAGTCACAGCTGAATTAGCAGAGCAATGGGTGCTGTATATTTACAAAGCAGGGAAACACAGGGGAATATATACAAATTTACAATATTTACAGTATATACAGAAATATACAACAAAGTAGCACAGAAATGAGAGTTCCCCCCCTCTGCTGAGGGGGTTCCCCCCACCTCTGCTTTCCCCTCTCCCCCTTTCCCCAGAGCGGGTTAGAAAAGAGAGAAAAGAGGAAAAAGTTAGAAGCAGTTATGTGTTAATTGGAAAGCGGTTAATACAGGCCTTGCAGTTTATCAGTTTCAAGGTCAAGCCTTGGCCGAAAGCCCAGAAACAGCTGCTGCTGCTGAAGGAGGGGAAGACAGAACTAAACTGGAAAAGTGAAGGAAAGCCCAAGATACCCTGCTGCACTCCCAGTTCAGAAGGTGCTTCCTCCCAATCTACCCAATGAAATTAGTTTAGATCCGTTCTTTTCGTTTACAAACATCCTTCCACCATATTGAATTTCTTAAGGGGGACAGCCTCAAACGGTCACAGTCCACCCCTTCTAAACAATTTCATTGGCTGTTCACACTGCCCATCCAATCCAAGACAATATTCACAGTTTGTAAGTAAAGTTCATAGTCCATTCCGGCTATGCTCAGATGTAGATGATTCAAAAGTCCAAGAAAATCAGAAAATGAGAAGAATGGAAAACAGTTCATTTCTTTGCCGACGAAGCGAAGAAAAGGGAAACAGGGATTCTCAGGGTCTCTTAGTTGCCTCAGGGCTCTCAGGGATCTCAGGGTTCGTGCACTGTAGATTTCCTCGTTGATTCTTCCTTTGGACGTGATGTAGCTATACAACAGTTTGAAATTAACTTCTTTCAGCTAAAGCTAAATTTCTTTGTGGTATACACTGAATTCACCATTCTCTTGCATTACCCAATAAGTGTGACCCGGACCTTCAGCTGAAACCACCCCTCGGACAGGTCTAGCCTCTCCTGAGGGTGAAAATACCCAAACAGTTTTACCTAACAGATTCTTTTCTCTAACAACAGGAACTCTATCACCTTCTACTTTCTGTAGCAAATCTGAATGTGCAGGTCCAGCTCGGTTCACTGAACCTCTACTATTTACCAGCCAGGTTGCTTGTGCTAAATGTTTTTCCCAGTTTTTTCAAAGATCCACCCCCCATGGCTTTAAGAGTGGTCTTCAACAAACCGTTGTAGCGTTCAATCTTCCCTGAAGCTGGTGCATAGTAGGGAATATGGAATATCCACTCAATACCGTGCTCTTTTGCCCAGTTCTTTACAAGGTTGTTCTTGAAATGAGTTCCGTTGTCTGACTCAATCCTCTCTGGAGTTCCGTGTCTCCACAGGATCTGTCTCTCCAGACCGAGAATGGTGTTGCGTGCAGTTGCATGTGGAACTGGATAAGTTTCCAACCATCCAGTGTTTGCCTCTACCATAGTAAGCACGTATTGCTTACCAGAACGAGAACGTGGTAGAGTGATGTAGTCAATCTGCCAAGCTTCACCATACTTGTATTTGGACCATCTGTCACCATTACCACAAGGGCTTAAGTCGTTTTGCCTGCTTAATAGCACACAGAAATGTCACAGTCATGGATGACTTGTGTGATAGCATCCATGGAAATGTCTATGGATCTGTCACGAGCCCATTGGTATGTTGCATCTCTGCCTTGATGTCCTGACGAATAGTGAGCCCACTGAGCTAAGAATATCTCACCTCGGTGTTTCCAGTCAAGATCAAGATTAGAGTCCATGTCTACTTGAGAAACTCTTGCAGCTAGGTCTGCCTGATGGTTGTGTTGCTGTTCCTCAGTAGCTTTGCTCTTAGGAATGTGAGCATCGATGTGTCTCACTTTCACTGGAATTCTCTCGATTCGATCAGCAATGTCCTGCCACAGGTTGGCTGCCCAAATGGGTTTTCCTTTTCTCTGCCAACCACTCTTCTTCCAGTTCTTTAGCCAACCCCATAGAGCATTGGCTACCATCTATGAGTCGGTGTAGAGATAAAGCTTTGGCCATCTCTCACGTTCAGCCACGTCGAGAGCTAGCTGGACAGCTTTTACCTCTGCAAACTGACTGGATTCTCCTTCTCCATCTTTCGCCTCTGCAACTCGGCGTGTTGGACTCCACACTGCAGACTTCCACCTTCGCTTGTTTCCAACAAGACGACAGGAACCGTCTGTGAACAAAGCATATTTCTTTTCATCATCAGAAAGGTCATTGTAAGGAGGAGCTTCCTCAGCACGAATTACTTTCTCCTGTGGAGGCTTGGCACAGTTGATACCTTCAGGCCAACTTGAGATCACCTCCACTAGACCAGGTCTTTCAAGATTTCCCATTCGAGCTCTCTGTGTTATCAGAGCCATCCACTTAGACCAGGTTGAGTCTGTGGCATGATGTGGTGTGGAGCCTTTGCCTTTGAACATCCAATTCAAAACTGGTAATCTGGGAGCTAAGAGAAGTTGTGATTCAGTTCCAATCACTTCAGAAGATGCTTTTACTCCTTCATAGGCAGCTAAAATTCCTTTCTCTGTTGGAGTATAATTAGCCTCTGAACCTCTGTAACCTCGACTCCAGAAACCAAGAGGTCGTCCACGTGTCTCACCTGGAGCTTTTTGCCACAAGCACCAGGTTGGACCATTGTCACTTGCAGCCGTGTACAAAATGTTTTTAATGTCTGGACCATCTCGGACAGGTCCCAGACCCATTGCTTGAACTACCTCTTGCTTTATCTGGTCAAAGGCTGCCTGTTGTTCAGGTCCCCAGTGGAAACGGTTTCTCTTTCGAGTCACATCATACAGAGGTTTCACAATCTGACTATATCCAGGAATGTGCAGTCTCCAAAAAATGTGCAGTCTCCAAAATCCCACTATCCCCAAGAAACGTAGGGTCTCTTGCTTGTTGGTGGGACTTGCCATGGTAGAGACTCTATTTACCACATCCACTGGAATGTGTCGGCGTCCATCCTGCCACCTCACTCCCAGAAACTGAATCTCTGTGGTAGGTCCTTTCACCTTGTCTCGCTTGATGGCAAAACCTGCATTCAGAAGAATGTCAATGATTTTGTTACCTTTCTCAAAGACTTCCTCAGCAGTTGTCGTAGTTTGGGCTGGGTGCCCTCTGCTACAAGGGTGCTTCCTGTGTCCAGAAGTCCAGCCCAGTGGGGTGGACACAGGAAATTAGGTTATTTCCTACCATGATCCCTTGCACCACTATAAGTTTCGCGGCGGGGTCTGGCACTTCCTCTTTTCTTCCTCCTCCATCAGCCGGTAACATGGGGGAGAGATCTCCTGGCTTTGGGCCTGGCTAGGCCCAAGGCCACGGGGGGGATGGGCAGTCTCAGATCTGGCCAGCTGAGACTAGCCTAGCAATGGGAGGGGGAAGAAGGAGCCCTGAGGGTCTTGGGTGTACCCTCAGGTAGGGATGGGTTTCTCTGGGTCTGTTTTTTTGGGTTTCTCTCTCTTGTCACTGTATTTTTAGTTTTTTTTTTTTTTCTGCACGCGCTCACTGTTCTATTTAAACTTTCCATCACCTTTGCAATCCGTTTGTCTGAGTCGTTATTTCTGCGCGTGGTGGGGAGGGGGCCTGCCCCAACCCATTACATTTTGGCGCACCAACGTGGGGCTGGTTGTTGTGCCCACTCTGCAGATCGATTGCAAAGGATGGAGAGTTTAAATTCAGTTCTGGGCGTCGGTTTGGGTTTGGCAGTTGGGGGCTCAAGTGATGTTGCCGGGGCGACCGTGTAAGTTCTTGTGGATTGTGGGGGGATGACTGGTGCGCTGCCGGTGGCGCAGACCCTCTGCTATTTCAGGCAGGGGTGGTTCTCGACCATCGGCATCGGGGGGTACCGCTTGAGAACGCGGAACCTGCCCCTCCTCCGCGGCGGGCAGTGAAGTGGGGGAGGGGGCAGCGGCGAGCAGATCAGAGTCAGGTCCGTTCTCGCTGCGGGGATAGAGCCAGCCGCTGCGAGCGGGCGAGCCAGCTCCCGAAGCCCCGGGGGGGCCGACGGGGACTCCAGCTGGAAAGCCGTTTTCAAGGGCTCTGAGAACGCGCGCATGGCTTTCGCTGGAGAAGCCGTTTGAGTGTCCGAGGGGTGGAGGGTGATTTTGATTCTGCACCGCGGCGGCAGAGGTGGGCGGAGCCCTGCTGCGGGCGAAGCGGCGGGCGGCGGACCCGGCCGTACGCTCGGGCTGCGGCGGGCCCGGCCCTAGTCTCTTCCTTGACTTTTTCGGACGAGTTCCGAAACTGGCGCCGAGCACCTGGCTCCACCTCCCTTCTTCTCAGTGAGCTGTGGTGCAGCCCCCTCCCTTTCCAAAGGGGGGGGTGTGCAGCCGGATGCTGTCTTGCTTTGGTACTGGTACGCCTAGTGGGGGGGGCGGAGTACCTCGGACAAGCATCCGTGTGGTTTTGGACCACAGTTGGAAGCGGTTGGTTGCGGCACCCTGGATGGATTGAAAAAGGCAGTCGTGGGTTGGATGGTTTCGACTGGCCTGCCTCAGGGGTGGAGAATATGCCGCCGAGTGATTACATGTGAAAAGTAGAGGCTTGGCT
Organism: Melanerpes formicivorus; assembly: GCF_026170545.1. Lineage (NCBI taxonomy): Eukaryota > Metazoa > Chordata > Aves > Piciformes > Picidae > Melanerpes > Melanerpes formicivorus. Next base: position 3,339 of record NW_027142987.1, on the reverse strand, counting down.
GAGAAGTCGTGAGGCTGTTCCAGGTGACCAGGATGCCCAACAGATCCATGGAGAACTTGCACCGCAGGAGAATGAGTTCTGCATCGCTGGGAGGTTCCATTGGATGAAGGAAGAAGAACTGGAATGGACAGACACTAGAGCCTGACTGAGAGACTGTTTGAGTGGACGCCCAGATGAAGACACGGACTTCGCCGGACATGTCATCAGTTTTCTGATTTGATGATGTGTTTGGGGTGCAGGCATCATGGTTTGAAATAAAGGGGTGGCTCCTGTCGTAGTTTGGGCTGGGTGCCCTCTGCTACAAGGGTGCTTCCTGCGTCCAGAAGTCCAGCCCAGTGGGTGGACACAGGAAATTAGGTTATTTCCTACCATGATCCCTTGCACCACTATAAGTTTCGCGGCGGGGTCTGGCACTTCCTCTTTTCTTCCTCCTCCATCAGCCGGTAACATGGGGGGAGAGATCTCCTGGCTTTGGGCCTGGCTAGGCCCAAGGCCACGGGGGGATGGGCAGTCTCAGATCTGGCCAGCTGAGACTAGCCTAGCAATGGGAGGGGGAAGAAGGAGCCCTGAAGGTCTTGGGTGTACCCTCAGGTAGGGATGGGTTTCTCTGGGTCTGTTTTTTTGGGTTTCTCTCTCTTGTCACTGTATTTTTAGTTTTTTTTTTTTTTTCTGCACGCACTCACTGTTCTATTTAAACTTTCCATCACCTTTGCAATCCGTTTTGTCTGAGTCGTTATTTCTGCGCGTGGTGGGGAGGGGGGCCTGCCCCAACCCATTACAGCAGTTTTACCCCAGACGATGATATCATCGATGAACTGGATGTGTTCTGGAGCACCGCCTTTCTCCAGAGCATCGTGGATCACTGCATGACAGATGCTTGAGCTGTGGATCCAGCCCATTGGCAGTCTGTTGAAAGTGTACTGGATTCCTCTCCAGGTGAAAGCAAACTGAGGCCTACATTCCTCTGCTATGGGAATAGAGAAAAATGCATTAGCAATGTCTATGGTAGCATACCATTTGGCCTCTTTGGATTCCAGCTCATACTGTAGCTCCATCATGTCTGGTACTGCTGCACTCATAGGTGGTGTTACTTCATTCAGGGCTCGGTAGTCTACTGTCAGATGCCAGTCTCCATTCTGCTTCCGCACAGGCCACACTGGACTGTTGAAAGGTGAATGAGTTTTGCTGATGACTTTTTGACTCTCCAACTGACGAATCAGATTCTGAATGGGCAACAAAGAGTCACGGCTGGTTCTGTATTGTCTGTGATGCACAGTCTGAGAAGCAACCGACAATTTAATGTCCTGTATCTTATGTTGTCCCCACAACTGCAGATTCATCAGAAAGTTCAGGTCTGGCAGACAGCTTCATTTTTTGTCCATCAATTTCTATAGAAGCTACTCCAAAAGCCCATTTGTAACCTCTAGGGTCTTTGAAACGGCCTTCTCTCAGAAAATCAATTCCCAAAATACAAGGTGCGTCAGGTCCGGTCACAACTGTATGCTTCCTCCATTGTTTACCAGTTAGACTTATATTAACTTCTACCTTACTTAACTCTTGAGATCCACCAGTGACTCCCAGAATAGTTATGGACTCTGATCCCTGATAATTTGATGGTATTATGGTGCACTGAGCTCCTGTGTCAACCAAGGCCCTGTACTTCCGAAATTTTGAAGTGCCAGGCCACTGGATGTACACATCCCAATAGATTCTGTTATCTCTGTTATCCCTCTCCTCCCCCTGGCGGGAGGCAGGGCACCCCTAGTTATGGGGAACATGCGCACATGTGCATTGCACATAGTTTGCAGGGTTATAACTTTGCATGTTATAACTGGAGCCACTGTTGGAGCCATAAGAGTCGTTCTGGGGAACTGTGGAAGTAACAGCTACCCTTCTGGTATTGCTACCTCGGGTTCTGCCACTTTGCAATTCCCTCAGTCTCCTGAAAAGATTAGAAGTTGGTTGGCCATCCCAGCGGTTCATGTTCTCACCAAACTGATCAGGCAGAGTTATCCAAATAGTTCTACGTGATTGCCTTGGTGGTCTGTTTTGGAATGACCTGTTTTGGAATGTCCTGTTTTGGAATGACCTCTTTGGAGGACGTGTATTCCTCACAGATGAAACTTGAATCCACCTGGAGGAAGAATTGAAATTATCCTTCTGTGCCAATTGGTATATGGAATCTTTCAGATCCTTCATGCAATTCTCGATTTTTCCAGACAGTTTCAATGGCTGAAACCAAAGAACCACGTGTCATGCTATCCTCCAATTGTCTCATTTGATCACTGAATTGGCCAACCGTAGGAGAAGCTCCACCATAACTTCTTGACACAATTCTGCTTGCCAGAATGTTTGCATAATTGGAAGGAGCAAGTTTGATGATCTTTTTAGCAAGACCAATACCCGCAGGAATGTCATCAGGATTCAGAGTTTCATGTTCACCAGAGAGTAGCTCTCTAACAGCAAATTCTCTCAAGCGCTTAATTCCCTCATCTATGGTAGTCCAGGGTTTAGGATTCCATGAAAGGTCATCTCGGGAAGGGTATCTCAGCGCAACCGCTATTAAAAGGCGTATCCACAGATTAACGTTACCGAGAGCTTCGCCTAGATGTCTATCTATTCCATTGTCCCTCGAGAGAGTTCCTAACTGAGCTGCTGACTTGTCTCCAACTGTTAGAGCTGAAGCACCTGTATCATAACACCTACTAAGCCAAGCTAGAACTGGCTCCTTATCTGCCCTGGTGAAATCTTTACAGACATTTTGCAATTCCTCCCGTGGAGAAGAACACTCCAAAATATCATCTTCATCTTCGTCTCCCTGAATTCTTTGCCCATATAATCCTGCTGTCATTCTCCTAAGGATCTCTTTAAGCTGAGAACCACCTTTGCCAGCTGCTTTCCTAACTTCATCTCTATCCCGCTTTGATCTCACTAGGTTAGCTAGATCTTTAAAACAAACCTTCTCTTCCTCCTGAGCAGGATCTTTTAGAGTAGAGGGCCCCTCACCAGGATCAGTCTCCGCCTCTTCTTCTCCATCTTTGCCCTTTCCACCTCTAGTCTTTAAAGGAGCCACCTTAACTGGAGCTGTGTTTGAATTTACAGCCACCCTTAATGGAAGCTGACAGGTCCTGAGATAAATCAGCTGCTGGGGCAGTGAATTCCGGTCCCACTGAGAGAGTGGGTGGAAGTGACGTTGCTCCGTTAATGGCCGACGGAGAAGAAGAAGAAGGAGAAGGAGTAGGAGAAGGAGTAGGTGCCATGTTGATACCAGCCGATGCCCTTGGCAGCTTGCCAGAATCAGCAAAGTCATTTAGAGCTGCTTTACCAATTAACTTTTTA